>NC_089849.1:12083262-12383262 GCF_035609145.1 Eleutherodactylus coqui
GCAGTATTACAGGGGGACAGGTGGGAGCAGCAGAGGATTATGGGGGCAGTATTACAGGGGGACAGGTGGGAGCAGCAGAGGATTATGGGGGCAGTATTACAGGGGGACAGGTGGGAGCAGCAGAGGATTATGGGGGCAGTATTACAGGGGGACAGGTGGGAGCAGCAGAGGATTATGGGGGCAGTATTACAGGGGGACAGGTGGGAGCAGCAGAGGATTATGGGGGCAGTATTACAGGGGGACAGGTGGGAGCAGCAGAGGATTATGGGGGCAGTATTACAGGGGGACAGGTGGGAGCAGCAGAGGATTATGGGGGCAGTATTACAGGGGGACAGGTAGGAGCAGCAGAGGATTATGGGTGCAGTATTACGGGGGGACAGGTGGGAGCAGCAGAGATTATGGGGGCAGTATTAAGGGGGGGACAGGCGGGAGCAGCAGAGGATTATGGGGGCAGTATTACAGGGGGACAGGTGGGAGCAGCAGAGGATTATGGGGGCAGTATTACAGGGGGACAGGTGGGAGCAGCAGAGGATTATGGGGGCAGTATTACAGGGGGACAGGTAGGAGCAGCAGTGGATTATGGGGGCAGTATTACAGGGGGACAGGTGGGAGCAGCAGAGATTATGGGTGCAGTATTACGGGGGGACAGGTGGGAGCAGCAGAGATTATGGGGGCAGTATTAAGGGGGGGACAGGCGGGAGCAGCAGTGGATTATGGGGGCAGTATTACAGGGGGACAGTTGGGAGCAGCAGAGGATTATGGGTGCGGTATTACAGGGGGACAGTTGGGAGTAGCAGAGGATTATGGGTGCAGTATTACAGGGGGACAGTTGGGAGCAGCAGAGGATTATGGGGGCAGTATTGCAGGGGGACAGTTGGGAGCAGCAGAGGATTATGGGGGCAGTATTGCAGGGGGACAGTTGGGAGCAGCAGAGGATTATGGGGGCAGTATTGCAGGGGGACAGTTGGGAGCAGCAGAGGATTATGGGGGCAGTATTACAGGGGGACAGTTGGGAGCAGCAGAGGATTATGGGGCAGTATTACAGGGGGACAGGTAGGAGCAGCAGTGGATTATGGGGGCAGTATTACAGGGGTACAGTTGGGAGCAGCAGCAGTATTACGGGGGGGGGACAGGCGGGAGCAGCAGTGGATTATGGGAGCAGTATGGCGGGGGGGCAGGTGGGAGCAGCAGTGGATTATGGGGGCAGTATTACGAGGGGGCAGGCGGGAGCGGATGTCTCCAGTCATCGGATGACGGTGCGTTCTCCTCGCTCCTCTCCAGCACACCCCGCGGCCTCTCCCGGCTCCGCCGGGCTCGCTCTCCCCCGGTACCTGCAGGTCCCAGCCGGCGGACTCCAAAAAGAACCTCGCTCTCTCCTCCTCCGAGCCGGTCACCATCACAAACTCCCGCACCGCTTCCTCTTGCTGAGCCGCCATCTTACTGTGCAGCTAACTGACTGCCCCCCCAGAAACACAGCACTGCGCAGAACGTTCCCAGGGCGACGGCCGGTGTCACCGCATAACCCATCCCCCGGAAAACCAGCCTCCCCTGTCACAGACCTTTTACTGAAGGCCCGGCCTCTGCTCACATAGCTGCAACTCTCCTATGTCCAGCATGCTGGAGGCTCTGAAATACTAGTCCTATTATTATTGGTGGGTGCAGGACCCTCATAATAGTGTCAGCCATCATGCCCTATATTGGTGCCCGTCATAGTGGCTCCATAACAGTACCAACCATAGCACCCCCATAACAGTGTCAGCCATAGCGTACCATAAAAGTGTCAGCCATAGCGCCCCATAAGAGTGCCAGCCATAGAGCCCCATAACAGTGTCAGCCATAGCGCCCCATAAGAGTGCCAGCCATAGAGCCCCATAACAGTGTCAGCCATAGCGCCCCATAAGAGTGCCAGCCATAGTGCCCCATAAGAGTGCCAGCCATAGCGCGCCATAACAGTGTCAGCCATAGTGCCCTATATTGGTGCCCGTCATAGTGGCTCCATAACAGTACCAACCATAGCACCCCCATAACAGTGTCAGCCATAGCATCCCATAACAGTGTGAGCCATAGTGCCCCATAAGAGTGCCAGCTATAGTACCTTCATAACAGTGACACCATAATGCCCCATAAGAGCACCAGCCATATTGTCCCCATAACAGTGACACCATAATGCCCCCATAAGAGCACCAGCTATAGTGCTCTATAACAGTGTGAGCCATAGCGCCCCCATAACAGCAGCAGTGTTGGCCGCAGCGCACCGGATTCAGATCCTCCAACTACTGTATTTTCCACACTATTCTGTACTCCAAAAATGATGGAAACAAACAGAAGCCTTATAAAGCGGCCAACAGAGAGGCGGCCGCTGCGCCGGAGAGGTGAAGGCTCCCGGTTGTCTCTGGCCGGGGCTTCTGTCACAGCGCTGTTTTCAGTAGCAATCACAAAACCCCAGAGCGCAGTCACATGACTGGTACAATAACGCTGTGCGACCGATGTGACTGCAGGCGTGCTGCGGTGCGGGCAGCTCTCCGTATCCATGAAGCAGGCAGGGGGCCCTATCCTTGTCTGTGTTGAGCTTGGTTTTGGGGCTGTATTCATGTTATAGAAGACTCACTGCTCAACCCCCCATGCTTGGTGCTGGCACCCCAGCCGGCCCCTGCCACTGTCTAGTACCACTACGGAGCCCCCTTGGTCAGCGGTTGTTACAGAGCTCCGTGACAGATGTGTGTCGTCTCCACGTCACTTCCAGACAATACTTTAACCAGATCTTGATATGAATCCATAAACCTGGAGGGAGACGATAGAAAGTCAGGAAGTATCATTTACTTGAGAAACGGAATCATTTGCAAAATCACCATAATGTAAATCCAGAAGTGCAAAAATGGCTGATTGATCCTATAAATGTGAACTTGATGCAATCTGATCAGCACCAATAATCTTCACATGTCCACTCATTGTCAGAATAGTCAAACACCCAGAAGTAGTTGTCAGAGGGACTATCTGTGTGTGATTGCAATGTTGTTAGAAGTGATTACACTATCAGAGCAAAAGGATCATTTATTATGGAGAACCGACCCCTTGTAGGGAGGCTGAAGTACCCTGTTGTAAAGCTTCTAGCTTGGATACAAGATGTGATACGGGCGGGCATGGAGGCTCTAGCACCCCATTGTATCGCCTCTAGCTTGGATACAAGATGTGATACAGGTGGGCATGGAGGCTCTAGTACCCTGTTGTACAGCCTCTAGCTTAAATACATATCAGGACTCAAATCCAGGACCTCCTGTTCCCGACCGGCGGCTCAAGGGAACAAGGACTTTCTGGCCATCAAGTTGGCTTTTCACTGAATAGAGGCACCTCTTGGAAGGAGCTCATCATCCAGTTACGGTTCTTAATGACCATAAAAATGTAGAATTTCTCTGTTCTGCTAAGAGGCTATCTATGAGACAAGCCTGATGGGCCCCGTTCTTCTCCAGGTTCAATTTCATTGTATCCTACCACCCTGGTTCCCCAAATGGCAAGGCAGATGCATTGTCCAGGATATTTTCGGAGCCTTAAGAAAAGTCGAATACCGATCCCACAATTCTGTTTCCAAACAATTTTTTGGGTATTCTGCATTTTGAGGACCTCCTAAAAAAGCTTAAGAGAGGCTACAAAAGTGAGCCTTTCCTGAGTCGTCCATCTAAAGATGTGAAGCTCTCTTTCAAGAATGGACTTTGGAGTTAAGAACATCAACTATATGTTCCCGAGGCTGGTCGACTCAAAGTCTTCAAACTGGCCTACGATTTCAAGCTGGCTGGTAACCTTGGGGTCACAAAGACTCTGGAACTCCTTCTGGTGGCCTACCTGCAGGAGGAATGGGAAGAGATATGTCACCTCCTGCAAAGTATGTGCCCGGAGCAAGCGACCACGAGCTTGCCCTTTGGGTTACCTACAACCTCTTTCAATACCATCCAGGCCACAGGGATCTATATCAATGGACTTTACAGTGGACCTACCCTGCTTGAAAGCAATGACTACCATCTTTGTTGTCGTGGACCGACTAACGAAGGTGGCTCACTTCATCCCCATAGAAAAGATTCCCACCGCCAAGCACACTGCAGAGTTGATGATCTGGGAATTTCTCCAACTGCATGGAATTCCAGATGATATCATCTTGGACAGAGGAGTTCAGTTCACCTCAAAGTTCTGGAGACACCTCTTCACAGCCCTGGTAACCACTGTGAGTTTCTCCTCTGCCTTTCATCTGCAGTCTAACGGTCAGACCAAGAGAACTAACCAGACACTTGAGCAATATCCCCGCTGCTTCATCTCCCATCTTCAGGACGACTGGGTGGATATCTATCAACAGCGGAGTTCAATACAACAATACCCAACACAGCTCAACCACCCAGAGCTCATTCTATGTGAACTACAGGATACATCCTCTCTTTATTCCAGACCTTCCTATCAGCACTTCTGTCCCAACGGTCGATCACAGACTGACGGCATTAGCTGAAATCCAGAGGAAACTGAAGGAGACCTTGCAAAAAGCCCGGGATGCCTACAAAAAACATTGCCAAGCAGCCCCCACCTTCAAAGTGGGTGACAAGGCGTGGTTATCCACCAAAAATTTAAAGTGTCATGTACCCCCTCCCAAGCTTGGGCAAAGAGTTATGAGACCCTTCCCAATCCCTGTGAGGATCAGCTTGGTTTTCCGTTTAAAACTTCCAGTTAGCCTGAAAAAGGTGGCTTTCCATTTAAAAAACTGAAAATCCTTCCTGTCTTTCACGTAGCCTTGCTCAAACCATTTCAGGACAACACCTTCTCGGGAAGTAACCAGCCACCTCCTGGTGAGAAAGAGTTCGTGGTAGGGAAATTGCAATACCTAGTGAAATGGCCCAGACGAAAACTCGTGGTAACCAGCTAACAACATCCTCCCAGGCTCATGAATGGATGACTACCTTCTGACGACTTCCGGCTTCCTCCTCACCACTTTCCCGTTCCACGTGGCTATTACACCTGCGGCTCTAAAATTAGCGCCAGAAACACTACAATACAAGATGTGATACGGGCGGGCATGCAGTCTCTAGTACCTTGTTAGGAAGTTTCTAGCTTGGATACAAGATGTGATATGGGCGGGCATGGAGGCTCTAGTACCCTGTTGGGCTGCCTCTATCTTGGATGCAAGATGTGATACAGGCTGGCATAGAGGCTCTAGTACCTTGTTGGGCTGCCTCTAGCTTGGATTCAAGATATGATACGGGTGGGCATAGAAGCTCCAGTACCCATGGCCCATCTCTAGGTTGGATACAAGATATGATATCTACAGGCATGGAGGCTATAGTACCCTGTTTTACCACCTCTAGATTGGATACAAGATGTGATATGGGTGGGCATGGAGGCTCTAGTACCCTGTTGGGCCACCTCTAGCTTGTATGCAAGATACAAGATGTGATATGGGCGGGCATGGAGGCATTCCCATTTGCTGTAAGTGAGCCTCTAGATCATGCAAACGCATATGCTGTTGAAGTTGGCACCTCAGACTGTCCCATACATGTTCTATTGATGATAAATCTGGCAACCGGCAGCCACAGAAGTTTTACAATGTTGTGGGGAAATTCCTGTGACCCCCTTGTGTGTGCAGCCAAGTATTATCTTGTCCTCTCCCAATAATTTTTTTTTTCTTTTTAAACTTCATAAAAATTCAGAATTTGACTTGTAATAATGTTGCCATCCAATAGGTGGTGCTGCATCTCCTGCCATGTGCAGGTTGAAGGAGAGATAAGACACATCATAAAACTGTCACATTCCTGAGCTCAATGGATGGATTAAGTAGTGTCTCGCTCTGTTTGTCTATTGTTTAAAGTTTTGAGTGCAAAACAGTCTCAAATTTCTGTGTGTGAACATTTGTATTTTAAACAAGAGGGGTGTCCTCTCTGCATTTGTATATTAAATATGTGCCATATCCAAACAAGTTCCATTTTAACAATGGCGCCACCTGTTTCTGGATGGTGGACAACGAAACAGTCAAAGTTGCTTGAGCTTGTTAGACAATCAGACGCTCCTCTCTAATGGTGGTCTGTAGGGGGGTCCTGAGCCCGTTCACCTTGTGTGTCCTGACACATCCTTTGGTCCCAACACCTTCTAACAGTCTGGTCAGACGCTCCTCTCTACTGGTGGTCTGTAGGGGCTGTCCTGAGCCCGGTCACCTTGTGTGCCCCCATCCACTAGTCCCAACACTTCCTAACAGTCTGGTCAGATGCTCCTCTCTACTGGTGATCTGTAGGGGTGTCCTGAGCCTGGTCACCTTGTGTGCCCTCACACATCAACTGGACCCAATACCTCCAAATAGTCTGGTCAGATGCTCCTCTCTACTGGTGATCTGTAGGGGTGTCCTGAGCCTGGTCACCTTGTGTGCGCTCACACATCCACTGGCCCCAATACCTCCAAATAGTCTGGTCAGATGCTCCTCTCTACTGGTGATCTGTAGGGGTGTCCTGAGCCTGGTCACCTTGTGTGCGCTCACACATCCACTGGCCCCAACACCTCCTAACAGTCTGGTTAGAACAGCCGGTGGGGGACAATTCCTCGATACGACCATCCAGCTTCTCACATCCCAATAATGCGCCCCTCTCAGTCTCTGGTAACGGGGTGAAATCTCTTCTCTGCTTCGTAAAGACATCTAGTGGTCAACAAGCTCCACACAAGCGGAAGAAGAGGTCACTACGCACAAGGAGCCTTTTATAGGCCAAGGGGGAAACCAGTTTTTGGGTTTCCGGTGACAAGACCGTTCATCTGATCACCACAACTCTCATCATTTACAGATGGAACTGCATGCCGGGTTTTGCAGTAAAACGACAACTTATTCTAGAGGCTGGATTGTTTTTGACAAAGAGTGTATTTGATTGGACCTCTCCAGAATCAGAATTTAAAAAAAAAGCTTTTTAAGGCCACCTGCAGACGGCCGGGTCAGATCCCGCTGCGAGAATACCTGACCTGCGCCCCTGCAGGGACCAGTGCAGCGCTCACCTCTCCCGCGGCTCCGGCTCTTTGATGTGCCGGCTGCCGGCCAGCTGGCGCATGCGCAGAGCGGAGCCAGCGCCCGGGGAGTGACATGAGAGCCCCGCACAGAAATAGAGCATGCCGCAATTTGTTTTCTGATTTCGCGCAGACAAATCACGACCATCTGCCTAGGATTACGTTTTCTAACACAATCCTATGGCAGCTTCCAGGGCGGAAATTCTGCGGTAAATCCCACCGCGGAATTTCCGCCCGTGTGCAGGAGGCCTAACAGTCAGAGTTTGTACAAATGTATTTATTTTTTCTATAGTTTGAAACAAGTCATATCTCCTAGATCGGGCTAAGCAGCAGTCCTTTAGAAAGTAGATGGACACGTTCCGCTGATGATATGGTAGCCGAAGTGTTGATCACATTGGACACATGTTCAGACTGGGGTTATTACCTCTTTCTACAGTGTTTTTTACTCCGTGTCTCAGTTTTTTTGATCAAGTATCCTAAGATGTTAGTATAAGGTTGAAGTTAGTATAGGTTTATGAAAAAAAAGAAGAATGAGCTGATCGCCCTGTGAAAAAACACGTTCTACATCAGAAACATCCGGGTGTTAGGTTGTGCTTCTGGGACCTGTAGTACTATGGGTTTTCAAGAGCACACCTTCACAGGTGAGGGATAATTGAGCTGGCTGGGTGTGGATTTCTCCAGCTAGCCAATCCCCTCTCGTCTGCTGCGTGTAAGTACCAGCCCTCTGGCTAGAGGGAGCTGTTTTTCCTAACTTCCCCTTGTGTTTGCATTCATGCTTGTTCCTCTGTGGTTGTGAGCTGTGATGTGTTCTGTGCTAGTTGCCAGACATGTGTGAACAGTCCTGTTCTGTTTTGTATGCCTTCCATGTTTTGTTGGTGTGAAGTGTGTCCAATGCTGCTTGGATTGCTTACTATCTAATACGTGTTAGGTCCATAGGTTCCAGCGTGGGGCCGTCCCTATCGGGACGATCACCCTGCATGCAGGCAGGATTCATGGGTTAGTTGTCTTGTTAGAGTATGGACCTGCGAGACAACGAGGACCTGTGTAGTGGGCTTGCGGGCTTAAGTATCTTGGGCAAAATACGAACGAATACCTTGTACATCCTATTCCATCTGGCTATGTGTGTGGTTATGCAAGTGAGTGTTTTGAGCACTTGTCAGTCTTTGTGTTATGTCTGTATTTTATTCTATGTCTTTCCACCTGTTCACTGGTTGTTGGATACCCAGTTCTTGTTTGTTTGTCCTACACGTCCATTGATGGGCGAAGCCCCGAGCATTATCCTGTCCCCTTCATCTATTGGCAGACGGACGCTAGGGCCTTCTTTGTCTGTCTGTCTTGCGTCTAATGACCTATAAAGCAAGCTGACTCGTCCGTCCTGACTGCCCCTGTACCATGTGATCCCGGAATCCCATTGGCAGTTCAGCAGACCCCTTGCAATACATATTGTATACACATACATGAAATATGATCACGTGACACACAAGAAGATACATATTCCAGACATTAACCTTTTCAGTGCTGCAGAGGTGCAATACACATCACAGATGCACACGCATAGAAGTCACTAACAGTACAAATGCACAAGACAAAAAAATTCATACTTATGGAGGGGCCCCGTTAACTCTGGGCCACTACATAAGCATCAGGAATACTAAGCCACCTCCCCCACCCTGATGATCTAATGATCACCTATCCTGAGGAGAACTCATCAACAGTATTTTCGTGGAAAATCCCTTTAATATTGGCAGCTTTAGGAAAAGTTCAAAAAGCGCATGATGCTCAGGGGTTCACATACATTCTAGTGCATTTTGTTGTGCTCTTGTTATGCTCTGGTCCTCCACAAGGTGGCACTCTTCTCATTCATGTGTTTCTAGATGTGTACAAGTGACAGAATGCCTGAGAGCGACTGCTATAATCCAAGGATGGAATCAGATTCTGTAAGCGGGAAGTAGGAAATTCCCCGAATGTATCGTACGGAAAAGGCGAAAACGAAGCGAGGAGGCACGTGCCATACACAGTGTATGAGTGTACGCAGCCGCTCGTCACTGCAGGCGTACTGCAAAACAACCACAAAATGTTCATCAGCACTCCACCGCGCCAAGGACAATGCCGACGGCGAATGTATGAATGGGGAATCACATAACTGCTGGATGAGCTACAGCAAATACCCTGGACACCCAGCAGTGATGCCACCCAACACTCATACAGCCACTGCGGGCATCTCTCCTGGCGCTGGCGGAGCGATAATGCCGCTGAGCAATGTGTGATTGTTTACTAACCATGTGGAAGAGGTTCCCAATTTCCTTAATCCAACCCCTGATTATGTGTGATACTGTCTGATGAGCTTCTGTATCTCATCTTATGCTGTGTGATAGTGTCTGCTGAGCTGTGTATCTAATCC
The DNA here is from genome assembly GCF_035609145.1 of Eleutherodactylus coqui. NCBI lineage: Eukaryota > Metazoa > Chordata > Amphibia > Anura > Eleutherodactylidae > Eleutherodactylus > Eleutherodactylus coqui. The sequence goes on from NC_089849.1 coordinate 12,092,675, forward strand.
TATCATGTGTGATACTGTCTGCTGAGCTGGGTATCTAATCTTATCATGTGTGATACTATCTGCTATATCCACCTCCTGACTTCTTGTGGTTCAGCTAATATACAGGTGATTACGGCTCCAGGCCTCCTTTTGCTATCTCCAGGGCCGGGGCTTTTGCTCTCTCTTACCCAGGGGAGGGTGAGGTCCTGGGCTATAGTTAAAGGGAGACCCACTGCCCCACTCTCAAGGCCAAGTTGTCGGAGGGTGGGGATGTATTGCAACCGGCTACCCCGGAAGGATTGCGGAGATCAAGCCGGAGGCAGCTCAGCGTCCCAATGGCCACCCAGACACGAGGCCCACGCTGAGGAGCTGGGAGGGTAGAGTTGGCACTTGTCATGGTGGCTCTTACCAGACTCTTCCCCGGAGGGACGCATGCAACCTTGGCCCAAGTACCACTAAGCCTCTTCCAGGCAACGCTGGGACAGCGATTACCTGTATACCTGTGGTGAACTCTAGACTTGTCACGTGTGACGCCACCATTCCTTACACACTGATATGATCCCCGGTGGAGAAATAAAGGAAGTCCACACACACATAATTAACTTTAGTACCTCAGTCACTGGGAGCGGGCAGTGACCAGAAAACATTACTTAAAGCTTGTCAGAGTACAACGTTACACACGCCAGTGCAGGAAAAACAGAGACTGTGAGGTCAGGGAGGAGACACAGGATGACACCGGTCCTACAGGCCACGTTATCTGTAAGGTGCTGCTCCTGGAAGGGGAACCCTCCAGAGGAGGATGGGGGCAGGAACACTCCACAGACACTCACTCAGTATTTGCAGGCAGCTCTGCATGGCGGACTCTTCAGTTCAGTCGCTCCTTAGAGGTGGTACCTGGAATAGCAGACCTCAGGATACCTCTCCTCTTCCTCCATCACTTCACCACATGAGGGTTGAAGGTACCCCCATGTGGCCAGCACTCCACTCCACACTCAATCATAAAAGATGATGAAAGGCCCCTTCCCGCTCTCAGACACTCATATTTATAGAGTCTTACTTTCCGCATGACAGGACATAAATTGATACTTTTCCAGACATATCCCAGCCACATTCAGACATTAACCTCTCACATGCTGCAACTGTGCAATACACATAACAAGAGACTAGACATTTTGCACAGTGCATCTACATAAAAGACATGACATGTATGACAATTATGGAGGGGCCAGAAATAAAGACTTCGGGCCACTACAGTTCCCCCTACTTAAAATAAGCCGACCCCGGTACCTCTAAAGCAGAGTTTAATATCCAGAGAAGGAATATCTCAGTGTTCTACTCCAATTCACCTGTAGGAAGACTACACAGTCACGGAGTGTGCAAGGTGAAACCTGTAAACACAGCTCCTAACCTCCGGTTACTTATAAAAAGATTAACCCATTCCGGTGTTCTCTGACTATCCTGGAATGTCACTTTCTGAGTAAAGCCTTATTTATGACAGCGTATAGGACATTATAACTTGCAAGTACATTTGAGAATTACGTTGGGCTAAGGCAGAACCTTAAATCCCAGCTAGTTTTAGTGCATGTACATTACTCTTCTCCCCAAAGACAAAAGATATGAGGCAAGTGGAATGAATATCACTTCCTCTGACAGAAAGGAATACACACTGATTCTAAACTTCAAAATAGAGAAGGGCGAATGGTAGGAAAAACAAGAGACAAGTGGAATGACCATCACTTTCTCTAAAAAAGGGAAATAGACTCGGTGACGAGTGGTAGCTTAAGTCAATACCCCATGCTCGGGATTAAAGGGATAAGGTGAAAAGGATGCCCTGCCTACTGAGACAGGCTAGGATAGTGGACAGACACTGGCACTAAAGACTAGACATGGGGAACAGAGAACCTCCAGTCATACAGATAAAATCATGCTGTTGCAGCAGTGCTGGGATCGCTGCCGGTTGACGTAGTCCAGTGCGGGTTTAGACATGGTTCTGCACCTTTTAGCTTAGTAGGTGTGACACAACGTGCTCACATCTGGGGATGATTAGCTGGCTATTCAGCTGGGATAGATAGGAAGCGAAGGTGCTGTAAATTGTTATTTGCTCGCTGTGTGAGCTGGCAGTTAGTGGCTCCCGTGGACAGCATGGTGTCCACTACTCCTTACTCCGGATGGCTCAGTGTGCTCCGGCTTATTCTACCAAAGCTAAGTGTTGTGTTTTACTTTGTTTTGTCCTTTATCAGTTGGCCAAGTAGGGTTACTTAGGTCCCAGGAAAATCTATCGGCAAGATCAGTCTGCCGTGGTAGTCAGGGCCCTCTCCCTCATTCGTTACATATTTAGGGAAAGACTTCCCATTTATTATTTGTTGGTTTGTTTTGGCCGCCGCACTGTGAGCAATTATTGTGCATGTCTGCAGGTGCTGGTCCAGCATGTCCTTAGCAGACGTAACACATGCATACTATTCATACAGTCATTCAATTATGAGTGTTTTGTGAAGCTAAACAATTTTTACTTTAAAGAAATTAGCATATTCAAACTACTTCCTCCTGCACGGTACTTGAGCAAATGTTGCATATCACCAATAATAGGTTTCAATATGAAACAATGTTAGACTATGGAAAGGGAACGTATATGAAATAACTGTTCAGTCCTTTTCAAATGAAAGGGGCTTAATGGGAAAACAAGAATGTCTCTTACGCAAAGAGTCCTAGAATTGAAAGTGGTTGGGCAGCCGGACCAGACTGGAAACAAGGATTTCCTCTTCACCGTCTGTCTCAGTGGTCCAACTGGTGGGCGTAAGGAGACTGCTCCAGGAACTGATTCCTAAGGACGCAACAGAAGAGGGACTATCTGGGACCTGGACACGTCTGAGCTGCACTTGTGCTGGCGTGGAAAGTTGCATAGCACTTTCCAACTTAGGCGGCTCCGTAACAGGTGGACGTAACTGTCTCCACAAGTGCAGCCGCTCTCTGTTATCAAAGTTGATTCTCACCCCAAGGTCCTCAAAGTCCCGTATGAAGGGATGCAACCCTGGGGGAAGGGCCACATGCGCCACCTGGTTGTCTCTGTAGATGATTATCCATGGCAGGATCATTGCTCCCTCATGGTAGGGCAAGATCTGTCGCACCAGAGCCTGGTGGAGCACCGGTGTAGGGACTTCTGTCCTTATGGCTATTGTGGAATTCTTCCAGGGCCTAGCAGGCTTTAGAGTTCCAGGCCGGAAGAACTTCCTCTTCAGCGGGGTCTCTCCAGAAGTATCCCCAGAGGGAGAAGAAACTGTGAGTCCAGTTGGGGCGTTCGGTCCTGGAACTTCGGGCTCATCTCCTCAGAAGTACCGCGGCTGTGCAGGTGGGTAGACAGCGGCCACACCCTGGATGAGTTTAGTAGCAGAAGTTGCTCGGAGCGGTAGAAGCATCTTTGCAGCTGGCTGGCTGAAGGCATTCTATTTGGAGAGGTCCAAAGGCTTCCCTTGTGTAGTTGACTCCAACCCTTGGGGGTGGGCTTCAGATGCATGCCAAACTTCTGGAGTAGAGGTAGTGTTCCCCCCTACTTTGCAGGTAGCCAAAGTGGGAACTTTTGGCGGCAAGGTCTTTGTGGGAACACTCTGTGAAGAAGGAAGAAGACGCGGCGGCTGGACACAATTTTGTGTAGACATGTTGTGACTCGTGGGGCTCTCTGACACAGGCCATTAACTGCACATGGTCCAACAAGATTAGCGCACTCAGTGTAATATTTTCTTAAGAATGCCACTGGAGAGGAAACTTCTGGTACAACTGAAGACATGGCAGGAAAACTTGACACAGAGGTTTTTTTTTGCTCCAGACTTGACAGAATTTTTCTTCTTTCTTTTCTTGAGTACCTCTGCGGTAACGCAGGTAGACAGATGCGGTACAAAGGAGTTGATCCTGTCATGATGCAAAAAAAGAAGAGTATCTGCAGAGTCCCAATGGCCAGCTGACAGGACATACATTGATACTTTTCCAGACATATCCCAGACACATTCAGGCATTAACCTGTCACATGCTGCAGCTGTGCAATACACATAACAAGAGACTAGACACTTTGCACAGCGCATTTACACAAAAGACATGATATGTATGACAATTATGGAGGGGCCAGAAATATAGACTTCGGACCACTACAGTAGCGTGATGTGTCTCCTGTGCCCCTCCTGGAGATCACCCATGGTGGCCATCAGGCCAACCTGAGTGAGGAACAACAATTAAGCTGTATGTAGGGGACAATTTGAAGACTCAACTACTGCAACTCGCTGCTCATTGGCCTTCCCCGCACCAGACTCGCTCCACTCCGATCCATACAAAATGCAGCAGCTAGACTTCATCTTCAGACTATCCAGCCGTTTCTCAGATGCTTCTGCACTATGCCAGTCACTGCATTGGCTGCCCATCCACTACAGAACTCAATTCAAACTGCCCCACAAAGCTCTCCGTGGCGCCGCGTCACCATGCGGAACATGGACTCCATACCTTGTTTCATGTGTTTTTTGGCTTGAAAAAGACCTTTACAGGTCGAAACATCGCCTATTTTTAAACTATGAAACAATAACGCATGCTCCTTTAGACAAGGAGTTTTTTTTGTGCATCACTATATGCTGCCACCTTTTCTGCTATGCGCCGCGTCACCATACATCACCTCCCTCCTGTCCCCACACTTTCCACTCTGCCTATCGTGTACATCTCCTGCCCCTGTACCTGCTTATCACATCTCCCCAATTGTTTCCTAATAACTGAATACCACATGTAATTATCATACTGTTTGTGCCTGGAGCAAGGAGATGTCCCCGGGATGCCTTGGTATGTGGTCCTCTGTCACATGATCTCTGTTATCCAATAGATAACAGTGATCATGTAAAGTTAAAAAAAGTTTAAAAAGTTAAAGTTTCATCTCCCCTCATGGAGATGAAATTACTTACCAAAGGCCCCCGGATTTATTCCCCGATGGGGTCTTTATCCATGGACCTTTCCCTGGCTGTTGCACATGCAGCCGTCAGCAAAATGGCGGAGGCATGTATAGAAGACGAGAATTTCCTGGGAAATTTAAACTCTCCCTGCTTCTGGCTTCCAATGGTAGTCGACAGCCTGAAGATTTCACTGGGGGCCGCGGTATGTGGTCCCTGAACACGTGACCGCTGTTATCCAATGGATAACAGCAATCATGTATAAGTTAAATTAAAAATGTTAGTTTCACCTGCCATCACGGATCGGGGAGGGTCTAGGGAAATTTATAATCTCCTTGCTCCCGGTTACCAAAGGTAGTTGAGAGCCTGGAGCAGTGACGGGAAGCCTGGTTGAGCGGTCACCGGTCACGTGACCATGGTTATCCAATGGTATTAAAAGGTAGCGATCTAGGAATTGCGGATTTCGTATGCGTTTGATCCACGGTAGTACACGGATCAATCAAGTGCATTGGATTACAATTCCGCTCACATTAGCAGGTCGGAATTACGTAATCCACTCGTAGAAAACAGAACAACATAAAGCGCACTGTGCTCCATGGTCTCAGATATACCCGCAACCAATGAGCAATTACACTGTGTACGGCCTGCGGGTACCCGCGGCATCTCCAAGTGATGGTGTGGGAAATATAAATAAAGAAATTTACTGCGCATGACCGCCTGTGTGAGTACGCAGTTATGCGCAGTACGCTGGGCCACGGCCGGGCTCACAGCTGGGATCCACTGTGGGCCTCTGCAAGCAGATTCCACATCCGGCCGTGTGAGCCTGGCGTTATTCAGAGCGCTACCTGTAATAAGTAATTTACAAGAAGCCACGGGAACGGGAAGCAGCTTGTTGAGTGTCTTCTGTGTGAGACCGCTGCACCTCCGCAAGATTACCAAGCCTCACAGAGCGCCACTTTAATACTTTTTACACTTTTTTCTGCTTTGCTTAGATGAATTCAAAAACAGTGGGGTCAAAATACGCAGTACACCCCTAGATGAATTCATTAAGGGGTCTAGTTTTTAAAATGAGGTCATTTGTGGGGGTTCTCTATGGTTTTGGCTGCTCAGTGGCTCCACAAGTGGGCAATGGGGCCTAAATCACCTTCAAGCAAAATGTCTGTTCTTACAGCCACCGGCTGCTCCTTTTGTTTTGGGCCCCGTTGTGCATCCAGACATAAGATTAGGGCCACAATGGGTATGCTTCTGAACACAGGACAAACAGGGGTATCCATTTTGGGGTGCAAATCCTCATTTTCATGTGCACTATAGAAAAAAAAGCTTTCTTTAAAATGACATAGTTACAAAAATATGAAATTTTATTTTTCCTCTTCTAAATTGCATTAACTGCTGAAAAAACCTATGGGATCAAAATACTCCTGACCCCCATCAGTCAAAGTATTAAGGGGTGTATTTTTTTTAAAATGGGGTCATTTGTGGGGGTATCTATCATTATGACACCCATGAGCCTTTGCAATTTCGGCTTGGTGCAGGAAAACAAAATGTTCTTCAAGATTTTTATAAATAATGTTAAATTAAAGTTTTTCAAATGTGCTTCCAGAATAAAGTAAATTAATGGAAATATATATGTCATCAAAATTTGTACAGTATGTTTGCACATATTTGACATACTGCAGTTGAAAATGTGAAAAAAGACAATTTTTTTCAAAATTTTTCAAATTTTGGCGCTTTTAATAAATATACATAAATTCTATCGGTCTATTTTTACCTCCTAAATGAAGTACAATTTGTGGCGAAAAAAACATCAGAATCACTGGGATGTGCAGAACCTTTAGAGAGGTATTAATAGGCCTGGTCATTAAGGTGCAAACAGGCTTGGTCACTAAGGGGTTAAGGGGAGTTGGTTGGTACACTCTGGGGTGTGGAAGGGAAAAGGTGGGAAAAATCTGTATTTATTTTATTTCTTCTATGTTTTAGAAATAGGTTTGGTAGGTGTTGGAGGTGGACCAATGGATGGATAGAGGGTGTAGGATCTGGGTACAAGAGATGGGTGTAGGGTCCGGGTATAGGGTATATGGGTACAGGGTATGGGTGCAGGTTCTGGTTCAGTGTGTGGATATGGGTACACAGTATGCATAAGTGTTTAAATATGTTATGTTACCAATGTGTGTTTTTTGTTTCTTTTCTCAGAAGGTTGGAGTATGGGCAGCCTCACGTCTGTGCTGGAACCTCCAACTGCAAATACCAAAAGTCGAGCAGCTGAGCAAAAAGAGAGCGGACCCCATTGTAGTCATTGGGTTCCGTCTGGCGCTGTTCAGTTCCATCCTGAGATGAAGCCATGCGGCTGTGGGGATTCCCCTTTCCTGCTCCCCAAACGGAGCAGGAAAGTGGAATCCCCAACGCAGATGTGAAACCTCCCAATGCAGGATTATTGGAGATGATTTTCTGTATTTTGTATTTGATATAAATTATTTGGTATAAATAAAGGCCCATTTAGACTCCAAAGATGTCTTTTGAGCGATAATTGTTGTGTGCCTTTAAGCGCAAGGTGATCGCTCAAACGTTGAACGATCACTTTGCGCTCTGAGCGGGGGGATGCAGAAGACAACGGGCTGCTTGTCTTCTGCATCCAGCTGTTCTCTGCTCGGAGCACCCGGCTGTTATACAGCCAAGTGCTCCAAGCGGGGTATGAAGAACACAGCTGGACCGCTCTGTTCTTCATACTCCGCCTGTCTTCAAGGAGAGGGATAGAGCTGAAACAATAGTATCAGCTGTATCCCACAGGGAATTCCTGATAACTGATCACTGATCAACGATGAGCGACGGCTTAACGAAAACTGCACGATGTCAGTGTACTTACACACAACGACTATCGCATCAAAAACCCGCTTTTGAGCGAATTTTGAGAGATAATCGTTGTGTCTAAATGGGCCGTAACTAGAGATGAGCGAGCGTACTCGGAAAAGCACTACTCGCTCGAGTAATTGGCTTTATCCGAGTATCGCTGTGCTCGTCCCTGAAGATTCGGGTGCCGCTGCGGCTGACAGGTGAGTCGCAGCGGGGAGCAGGGGAGAGCGGGCGGGAGAGAGGGAGAGAAAGATCTCCCCTCCGTTCCTCCCCGCTCTCCCCTGCAGCTCCCCGCTCCGTGCCGGCACCCGAATCTTCAGGGACGAGCACAGCGATACTCGGATAAAGCAAATTACTCGAGCAAGTAGTGCTTATCCGAGTACGCTCGCTCATCTCTAGCCGTAACACATACGGACGGTTATGTGGCTGGACTAGTATTGCCCTTTTCTCAGTTATGCCTCATGCACACGGATGAATCTGCCATCGGCACCCGTGCGGGAGATCCCCTGCTAGTCGCCCATAAGAAAGCATGGAGCTTCCTCAGCTTCACGCACACATGCGGATTTGAATTGCTGATTCTGCATACAGAAGAGAAATTGCAGCATGCTCCATTTTACCGCGGATTCTGCGCGGATGGGCTCCATTGATCTCTATGGAAGCGAGCGGTTTGCAATGCATCCGCAATTCGATTGCAGATGCATTGCGGATTTGTAGGCAGATACCTCTCTGGTTTCTTGGAGACCAAGCAGGGAGGTGGGGAGAATGGGGAAGGCAGTCACTTTGGTCTTGCGATCTTTTTTCCGTGCGGACGATCCGCTGTGCATTCGCGTACATCCTAGCGGAAAAACGACTGCATCAGCGATCACCGGCAAGCATTTCCGCACTGACTCGCCGGTCTACGACTGCGGGGATTCGCGTGCCGTGTGCATGAGGCCTTATTCTGTAAGGTTTTCTAAATATTTTCTTTTTTTACTTTTGACTGTTGTATTTCCATAATTTCAGTTGGTACATTATTACGATCTTTCCAATTTTCCCGTTATTTTGTTATTATCCTTTGCTATGCCTTTTACAATAAAAAGATCATCTGCATCTAAACTCAATGTGTGATACTGTCTGCTGAGCTGTGTATCTAATCCCATCCTGTGTGATACTGTCTGCTGAGCCGTGTATCTAATCCTATCCTGTGTGATACTGTCTGCTGAGCTTTGTATCTAATCCTATCATGTGTGATACTGTCTGCTGAGCTGTGTATCTAATCCTATCATGTGTGATACTGTCTGCTGAGCTGTGTATCTAATCCTATCATGTGTGATACTGTCTGCTGAGCTGTGTATCTAATCCCATCATGTGTGATACTGTCTGCTGAGCTGTGTATCTAATCCTATCCCGTGTAATACTGTCTGCTGAGCTGTGTATCTAATTCTATCCGGTGTGGTACTGTCTGCTGAGCTGTGTATCTAATCCTATCCTGTGTGATACTGTCTGCTGAGCTGTGTATCTAATCCTATCATGTGTGATACTGTCTGCTGAACTGTGTATCTAATTCCATGCTATGTGATACTGTCTGATGAGCTGTTTATCTAATCCCATCCTGTGTGATACTGTCTGCTGAGTCGTGTATCTAATCCCATGCTATGTTATACTGTCTGCTGGGCTGTGTATCTAATCCTATCCTGTGTGATACTGTCTACTGAGCTGTGTATCTAATCCCATCCTGTGTGATACTGTCTGCTGAGCTGTATATCTAATCCCATGCTATGTGATACTGTGCTGAGCTGTGTATCTAATCCTATCCTGTGTGATACTGTCTGCTGAGCTGTGTATCTAATCCCATAATGTGATACTGACTGCTGAGGTTTGTAACTAATCCTGTTCTCTGATACTCTCTGCTGAGTTGACGAATCTAATCTATCATGTGTGATATTGTTTACTGAGCCGTGTATCTAATCCCATAATGTGTGATACTGTCTGCTGAGCTGTGTATCTAATCCCATCATGTGTGATACTCTCTGCTGAGCTGTGTATCTAATCCCATAATGTGTGATACTGTCTGCTTTGTACAGCAGTTCTAGCAGTGCTGATGCTGCGGGGGTCCCGCGGAGACGTGTAAGCAACCTGATGCCACGTGATAAAGCTTTCTCGTACGTCGTCCATTAGCGCTTTATATCATCACCTTTTACGTTCCGGAATTCATTACAATTTTCGCATTGAGCCGCGTTTACTTGTTTGTTTCCAGGGTAACGTGGATGAAATAACGAGCACCAAGTAAGGAACGTATATACTGTAGGTGCTCAATGTGTTTAACCTTGTTTATAAATGGCCCTGGAATAACGAGTGCGGCGAATGAAAAGGCGGAATGCTGTGACAGCGGGGGAGGCGAGCGCGGCACAGAAATGGGTCACTATAGAAGAATGTCATCTATTAGATGCCAGGAGGATATTCTGAAAAGAGACGGAAGTCGGAGGACTCATTGATGCGCAGATCTGCCATGTTCGTACTCCAGTCACACCCAAATCTGCATTCAAATCATGCTAGTTTCCTGCTGCCCCCTGCTGGTTCAGAGTTAGTATAGTTGTAGTACCTGTTTATAATATCAATCATTTAAAAAACTGTACATCTCCTGTAATGCAATGCAGTGGGGGCAGTGCATTGTGGGAAACTTGCTGAGATATGGACGGAAGAGCAAAGGCAGACACTTGGGAGACCTTTGCAGCCCCTTCCTTCTTGCAATGAGTTGGGGTGTGAACCACCTTCCTGCTAGTGATATCTTTTGACATGTCTCAATGTGTGACAATTCATATTTTACTGGCGCCCCCTGATGATTCAGGGTCACTACAGAACATCATGTCACTGTTCCGCCAGGCTCCGATCATGTCTAGGAAGCGTATTGTCTGAGCGTGTGACCCATGTGCGAAGGCATAGGAGAAGATTCCCTCAATTGCGCAAATCTTTGCAAGTGCAAAGCTCCGCTCCTTCCCCAGCACTAAGCACGGGAGATTTGGCTGCCATAGGCACCTGATGTAAAGGGCAAGAGCTGAGTCACAGCCCTAGTGCCTGAGGTAGAGGCGAGCAGCAGCATTATGGTGGAGCAGCAACCACTGAGAGCCCTGAAGACATGGGGGCGAAGAAACCGCGCCAATGGATGAATATGTCAGCGAGAGATGCTGCATGAAAGAAATGTTTAAGAGTACTATCACTTTAAGAGTTTCAGTTCAAATGTTATTAAAATCAGAGAACCCTCCTATGGAGAGCAATTCCATTTATTATGCAAAAGTTCAGTAAAAGTTATATTGTATAAAAAAAACAATCTCGCTTTGTCCTCCATCCGTCATCATTGCCCCATCCTGAACCTGTGGAGCACCATAACCAGCGACCGGTTACAAGTACAAACCCACAAGTCTGGATTGGCCAAACCGGTCATGTGCTCAGATGGTATGTGACCAGCTGTCGGGGGACTGAGATTGGACACAGGATAAAATATAATTAAAGCCACTGGACATTGACTTCTCAGAAAAAGGGGCTAATTACTTGGGGCCAAAATGTGGTGCTTTTTACTGGAGGTGTCACAATGAGGGACTTATTACTGGGGGGTTGCACAAAGAAGACTTCGGGGCTACAAAGGGAGGCTTATTACTATGGAGCCACAAAAGGGTGAGGGGCTTATTGTGACGGCCATAAATGGGCCTTATTACTGTTGGGGGTCCAAGCAGGACTTATTATTGGATCACCATAAAAAGGGGGTTATTACTACTTGGCCAAAAAATAGAGGACCACAAAGGGATGTGTATTACTGGGAGGTGGGGCTAATTTCTGTGTGGAGGGTCTCATGCTGGACTTATTACTGGGCGAGGCCACAAATGCAGTTATTACTGTGGGGGCAACATAGGGGGCTAATTATTGTGGAGGCCACAATGGAGCCTTATTGCTGTGGGGGCCACAAATGAGTTTTTTATTACTATGGGAGCTTATTACTGTGGCATGTAAAAAAAATGGCGTCTGGAACATAAAAAGGGTCATAAACTAGGCACAGAAACATTTGGCGCCTCGCTATGCTTGTTGCTTTCTACATCCCCCTCAAGGCATTTTGTAAAAGTTGTTAAGTACGGTTTAAGCTTGAGAGAATCTATAATATCTATAAATCAGCTGCGTAACAGGATGGCTGATAACAGGGAACAATAGAATACATCCCAGGAAAATGGGGAACCCCTTTAAAAGGATATTCTAGAGCTCAGATCTGGGGTGTCAGCACTTTGTTCCCATAGATGTGGATTCAGCAGGTCTGTGATTCTCCACGGTCGCCGTCCATCCAGTGATTAATGCAGAATTCGCAGTCCGCCCGGTGAGCGATCAATATCCTGGATCAGCAGAATCCTAATGAAGACCATCAAGCCGTCACACAGCCGTTTAATATGGCAACCTGACAAGCTGAAGGATTACAACCAGCGCCAAAGGAAGAGCGCCGCTCCTTAAAGTGACAGGCACAGCAGCTCTGCACCCCTCTGGATGTGACAGAAGTGTTAGGCCTCATTCACACGGGCGTATGTACAGATGACAACTCACATAGTCGGCATGTTTCAGCCCTGCTTGAAAATTTTTCTTTCTAAAACTGAGACTAAGTGAACAAGTTTTGCAAAAATCTCGGTCACACGCTGCGGTCAAGCCGTGCGGAAACAGACATGCAGCACGGAATTTAAATCTGCGACATGTCAATTTTGGCGCCGTTTCCACTGTGGCCTCCCTTCACTCTATGGGGAGAGATTTCCCCAGTGGAATACAGGCTGAAAAGCCACTTCAAAATCTGCGCCAAATGTCGCGGCTATTGAAGCAGCCTTTCCACTACTGAAATTCCGCAGAATTTCCGTGCGGTCCCGCTGACGCTGAAATCCCCTCCTCCGTGTGCTGCTTTCACATGTGCGGAATATCTCTGCATGACGCACCTAAAGACACAAACGTTTCTGCACAAAATCCGCCTGTATATATGCAGGTAATGGAGCAGAAATCCCCAGCAGCAGATTAACACCGGATTTACACAGCCAACAGCAAGTAGCGCCGCATCTCACATGGCGCAAAAAGTACAGCAAAATGTGCCAACGTATGTGCAAAAAAACATCAGTCCGCAAATATGTAGCGCTCGAACGTGCACAAATACGCAAACGCTCATGTGAAGCCGGCTTAAGGCGGTACTCACCAAGCCAATTTTCTCGTGCAAGTTTTGTACGTTGCGAGACGCACAAATCTAGCATGGAAATAGATCCCATAGAACTACAACTCCCAGAATGCTCGCACAGTAAATATAATTCCTGGAGTCATCCTCTTCCATCAAATTGTCCATTTTACTGTCGGTGACAACTAATGCAGCGCTCAGCTTCTCAGTTATTGGATAAAACTAAAAAAATCGAGTCATGTAGTTGTGAGGCTGCAGTACCCTGAAAAGGCCACTAGATGGAGCTGCAATTACTAAACTCTTAGACTGCTGATTTTGGATGCCCTGGCAAATTCAGGATGCCGCTATCCATCCATTCTGCAACTACAACTCCCAGCATGACTTGCCAGCCAAATATTTTCTCCAATATGGCGGATCATATGAAACGCCACCATTTATTAGAAAATCGCATATGTAAGACTTGGCATATCAAAGATCATTGACAATAAGGGTGCCTTCACACTTGCGAGAAAATCGCGTATTTTTTGAGCGATGCAAGAGCGAGTGAAAACTTGTGATTTTTGGGTAATGCGTTTTTAATATTAGAAACTTCTATTGACTTTTGCTCAATATTATCGTGCGAGAAAATTGCGGGAACGAGAATGTGATTTTGCTGCGATTCGGATCACTCCGGGGGTGCAGGGATCCTCCGGCGCGGCTGTCACGGAGTTTCTCCCATTGCTTTCATTGAGGCCGGCGCTGCAATTTTTCTATTTCACAGCGCTACAGAGAGAACAATCGCACGGGTAAATAGACCTCATTATTTTCAATGGATCTATTTCAGTGTGAGTTTTTGCGTCTCGCAACACACAAAACCCGCTCGTATGAATCTTGCGTGAGTTTTGTGCACTGCGAGACGCACAAAACTCACATGAATGTGATCTCCCTTTTTTTGAATGGACTTATTCATCCGAGCGATTTGTTTTCCCTCACAGTGATGCTGCGAGAACAAGAAATGCAGCACGTTCTTTCATTTGGCGCTCCCGCAGAACACTTTGCCCGTTGTTGTCAATGGGACTCGCATTGCACTCACGTGAACCACGCACGCCATGCAATGTGTTTACTGGCCAATGGGCGAGGTGTTCCAACGAAACGTCCAAAGATAGGACATGCCGCGATTTTTTCTCGCTCCTTGATGTGATGCAGGAAAAAAAAAATTGCTCATGTATATGACCCCATTCGCATTGCACAAATCTCACACGATTGTCAGGGCCGTGTGAAAGCGGCTTTAGGCTTAGTGTGGCAGGACAGGTGTGGGAGTGGCTTTTCTGATTTGGGTGTGGCTTATTTATTGTAGATGTTAAGAAGAAATAAGGTAAAGGTTGGATCTTTCAGGGACCTTTCACGCCGGACGGAATAGGCTGCGTAACGCATCGCGAGCTGCCGGCTCCCTGCGGATTTTGATGCATAATTGAAAATGGCTTAAAACTGGCCTGAAATTCGGCATCAGGATCCACAGTCCGACCTGCAGATTTTGGTGTGGAATTACGCAGCTGCGGCTTTGACTGCGTCCTGCGGCGTAATTCCGTCCTGTGTGACAGCTTCAGAAGGGGTTTTCCAGGCTTTTACAAGCTGATCGTCCCGACATTAAAAGGAGCTGGAAGTGTCATAGGAGACATCAAACCCAGTGATTTCAATGGGAGTGAAGCTGGCACTTTCACTTCCTCTCCTGACCACTGATGACGTCATCCTGCCTGCTGCACTGACCGCATGGCAGAGGATCAGCTGATGGACGAAGACCCCGAGCGGTGGGTCCTAATCGATCAAGTACTGATGACCCATCCAGAGCCCGGTATGCCTCTTTAATTGGTACCCAGCCCCATTCTTGCAAAGTGGCAGTAAGGGGCTCTACAACAATCAGTATCGTCCGCCTCACCAGTCCTGGTTGTGGGGACTTGATATTTCAGGAGGTGTTGTGCGACTCCAACTGGCATTTTGGGTGTAGCTGTGCCCACTTATCACTTCTTTGGTGCCATATTCCCCTTACACCAGAGCTTCCAACCATCCCAGATTCAGCTTGGCAGAATAGATTTTCATCCGCTGGCTGGGCGGTCAGACGGACATCCCGGCTCTGTTCTTCACTGTCGCCCCCATGTCATTACACAGTGACCTGCATGAATGTGTCGCACTCGATGCAGGGCATCTATGTAATGGTTTCGCCTGCTCTGCCCTCCTCCATTAGTCCTGAGTTGAGGCATCGGGGCAGTGCCTCCTCTATCCATCAGGTCATAAGTGAAGATGAGCCAATTATATACTAAACTAGGGGGCAGTCCTGGGGGCATCTCTATTGCGTGGGGGCAGTATTGGAGGCATCTTTACTGCATTTGGGAACAGTACTAGGAGAATCTCTTGTATGGATGGGCCCTACTGGGGCATCTTTACAGTGTTTGGCGGTACTAGTTGGGGAATTTGTATGTGTAGGGAAACTTTTGGGGGCATCTTTACTGCATTTGGAGGGCACTACATGGGGCATCTTCATTGTGGGTGGGGCACTACATAGGGCACCTTTTCTGTGTTTGGGGGGCATCTTTATTGTGCGAGGTGTACTAGTGTGGGCCTCTTTATTGCACATGGGAGGCACTACTGGGGATACCTTTATTGTGTGGGGGCACTAATGGGGTAACCTTTACTGCATTTGGGAACAGTACTAAGGGCATCTCTATTGTTTTGATGGGCAGTTCTGTGGGCATCTTTACTGTGTTCTAGAGGCATTACATGGGGCATCTATGTGTGCTGGCACTACTGGAAACATCTTTACTGTATTTGGGGGGAACTACTAGGAACACCTTTTTGTGTGGATGAGCACTATTGGGGGCACCTTTACTGTGTTTGGTGGGCATTACTGGGGGCATCTATACTATGTTTGGGGTACACTAGTGGATGAACCTTTATTGTGTGGATGGGCACTACTGGGGACATCTTTACTGTATTTGGAGGGCACTACTGGGGACATCTTTATCGTGTCAGTGAGCACTATTTGGGGCACCTTTACTGTGTTTGGAGTGCATCACTGGGGGCATCTACACTATGTTTGGGGGACACTAGGGGGGCATCTTTGTAGTGCGGATGGCCACTACCGGGGATATCTTTACTGCATTTAGGGAACACTACTGGAAGCTTCTGTATTGTGTGGGGGCACAACTAGGCACATTTTTACTGTGTTTGGTGGGCACTAGTACCGTGTGTCACACAAAGAAGGCGCTATGAAAGTGTGTGCCACACAAAGCAGACTGGGCAGGATTAGGCATGGTCCGAGTCATGGCTTATTGCTACAAAACCTTGTCACGCCATGCGTGCCGCACGGATTGTTCCTGGTTGGTGAGCCTAAAGGGATCTTTGCCAATTCTTCCATATCAGGGTCATCCATAATCCCAATCGTAAACTCTCCACTGTTTGGTCGCTCCTGTGACTCTGGCGGCTCTTGCTGCGGCTCGTAATAAAGGACTCCACACGCGAGCACATAGACACTTACGGTAGTTGTGTAACATTTTAATGTAAAGCGCTATGTACATCTGCGCACAGTACAAACAAGAACAGACGGTACATTCAGCGTAATTCATCGAGCTGTTGTGTGGGAGAAAAAAAAAATCACTGATCGCGTGCAGTATCTCCTGACAAACTATAGATGGCGCTCTGAAGAGCTACAGGACCCCACCAGTGTCAATACTGGCCCATGGGATGGTTGGAATAAAGTTGAGTGAAGGAACAGCGTCGAACTTTTTTTTTTTTTAACCAACGCTTCTTAAAGGCTGGACAACTCCCCGGAAACGGTGCTGGGATCTTCTTCCGACCTTGTTGTGACCTTGAACTGACGCCGGAGGAATCCCCCATATCTTTTCTGATTGTCCCACTTTAACTTGGGCCGGATCCTGCGCATAAATCCCCCGTAGCGTTTCTGCAGATCCGCCATCCCCTGCTCTGTCTCCACCCCCTGTTCTGTCTCCACTTCCTCCACCCCATGCTCTGGGTCTAGTATCATCCTCCTGCCTAACTCCACCCCCTGTACATCCTCCAGGCTCCTCTTGGGGTATTTGCGCAGGAACCCTCCATAGCGCTTCCTCTCATCTCTCGCGGTCCATGCCTGGTTCTGTTCCTCCGATTTGGCATTGAACTCCGTTTCCTGCTCGGAGTCCGGTGTCTCCAGGAGGTCCCTCTCTTCGTATTTGAGCGGAACCCCACTGTAGGGCTTGCTGGCATCTTCTGTGTAGATGGCGCTCTCTCTCTTGGGGGAGTTAAAGAAGAATTTGTTCTTATCCTGTTTTTTAATAAATCCTCCATAACGCTTGACTGGCACCGCCTGGAGGTCAGAGGCCGTGGGCACACGCTCTTGTTCCCTTTTGGATATTTCGAGGACAGGGGACAGGATCTTCTCGCATCGTTCCCACTCTGTCACGGAGGTTAGAGACCCCTCACACTGCAAGGAACAAACCTGTGGAATGAGAAATCGGAACGTCAGTGCTGGTGCCATCTGATGCCACATCACTGCCAGCATCATAGTCTACTGAGTCACTGTGCCCAAGCTTGGACTGGCATCTCAGGCATTTTCTATGCCCTATGCTCATAACCAAGTATGCTGCTTCCTGGGCATCATTACTACTAGACCACACCAACGATAGACCACCCCCATGCAACCAATGGAGAGGGGTATCGACTCTAGGTCAAGGGAACAGAAGGGGCATGCATACCTCCCAACTTTCAAAGAACAAAAAGAGAAACAATTCCTGTAGCAGAAGTAGCAATTACCTTTTTACATTAAGCCACACCTCTAACCCCACCCTGTCTATGTGCCCCCGCACAGTAATAGTGCCATTTGTGCCTCATACACTTTTAGAGTCCTCTTTGTGTGGCACACAGTAATACTGACCTCTCACGGTAGTCATACCTCCATTAGTCCCCCCGCCCCACATACAGTACGATGCCCTCTTAATGCCCCCTAACAGGAGCGATGCCCCACATAAAAAAGTGCCCGTAATGATGCTCCTACTACAGTATGCTGACCCTCAAATACCTGTAGTACAGATGCCCTATTAGTAGTCCCACACAAAAAAAGTGCTGCTGATATGCTTCCACTACAGTATTATGCCCCTTATACAGTAAAGATGCCCTCTTGATGCCCCCCATACAGAAAAAAATCTTTACTGATACCCCACCATGGTATACTCCTCACCACTTAGTACAGATGCCCTCTTAGTGCTCCATATGTAAAAGTGTCTCTAGTGATGCCCCCACCACAGTATGCTGCCCTCCAAATAATACAGATGTCCTCTTAATGCCCCATAAAGAAAAGGTGTCCCTAGTGATGCCCCCACACGTTTTTAACCCCCCTGAATAGTACAGATGCCCTCTTAATTCCCCATATAGAAATTGACCCTAGTGATGCCCCCTACACAGTAAAGATGCCCTTAGTGGGCAAAACCAGAAAATGCATACTCACCTAGCCCCGTTCCCACAGAGGCGACAACTCTACAGGTCTGCTGTCTGCAGCTTGGCAGGCGTGAAGACGTCACTGCATTGTGCCTACCTATGCCAAGCTGCAGGTAGCAGAAGGGAGAGGGTGAATGGTGGAACAGATTGCAGATGGCTCCCTGCTTCCCCACTGTAATTGGCACATTAGGCGTGCGGCATAGATAGTGTAACAACACCTAAAATCCGGGACTGTCCCGCCGAATCGGGGATGGTTACACATAATAAACAAATAAGGGAGATGGAATAATACCTCTGTAGCGCCACCTATTGGAAGGCAGCATTCCTTCAAGCCAAAGTTAGAATCTTTATACAAGCCTTGTAACAATGACTGGGAATTAAAAGCAAAGCCAGACTCCATGTACAGTCAGCTGTTTCAGGGCATTTGCCCTTCATCAGTGTACAGTAGGAGTCTGGCTTTGCTAGTGAGAGGTCTGGGACGGGGGTCAGAAACACATAATACAAGTACAGGACCCAGAGGTGCACATACATAGCGGACTGTACTTGTGTTGGCTCCCCACCCAGAGAACACCTACCAGAGGGTTGAAGTGGGTGTTGGCAGCTTGGATCTGTAGGGCACAGGAGAAGCACCAGGACACACAGTCAGCATAAGTTGCATGTGGAGCGGAGAGACTCAGCAGCATTATCAAAACCAGCAAACCCATTGCCAAGATTTTCTGTATGGGCACAAAGAAAAAAAGCCAATTACTGATGTCAAACTTCAAGTCAGATCACACTTCACAGCGATTTGGGGAAAATAAACCCTAAGACAAATGTCTCAGTAATCACATGCAGTACATAACAGTAGCCAGTAGGCGGCGGTGCGTGCAGTTTCTGGGAAACGAGCAGACATTGGGCAGCTGTCAGAATAACTATGTTGGCGGTCAATCATGCAGTGATCTGGTGGTCCTCTGTACATATACAGGCTGCGGACTCACAGCTGCTAGCTCTAGTCCCCAATCAGCCCCTGTGCCTCCAACAGTCCATCTGGTCACAGACCCTACCTCTGTCCCACATGTTAATAATAGTCAAATCCACTCCAAATCCCTAAAAGCCCACATACACATCAGACTAGTCGCCAGATGACTCTATAATGTGTATGGGGGTGGCTTAACTTTTCCCCGACAGAGGAAGCACCCTACCATGAGCCGGCCAGCCTGCAGGACCTTAGAGAGGCGGCAGTAAGTCGCCACCCGGCCAGTGGGTCACCTGTAAAAAATATTTGCCAGCTACGAGCCGGACTGGCAGCAACCTGACAAGCATTTCACTCACTCCATCTGTAGCTCCGCCGCGGTGGCTGTCATCAGTCTGCGACCCCTGACTCCTATGGAGACAAATGATCGTAGTAGCGATCGTTTTTTGCTATATGATGATTAAAATCCCGTGTGAAAGAAAATTAAACGAACGCCAATAGACATGCGTGTTGATTGGCTTTCGTTACATTGGGCTGACTCCTGGACTCTGGGACACTGCGGTTACTTCTGGTGGCACTTTGGCTGACTCTGAGGGCACAACGGTTAACTTTGAAGGCAATGTGGCTCACCTGGGCACCAAGGACTCCGTAATACTAGCTGATACTGGGGGCACTGAGACTGGCTGGTGGCTTTATGGCCGACTCTGGGGGCACTATGGTTGATTTGTAGGCACCAGTGCCAACTCTGGAATATTATGGTTGGTACTGGGGTCACTGGATCATTCTTGGGGCACTGTAAGCAGAAAGGATAAATCTGAAGTCAAAAAAATATCCTGCGCTCATAGGAAGAGCATGTAGCAGAAAACATAGTCAAAGTAACACCAATGGTCAAGGAAAAAAACTTACTTGGACGGAGGGGATCCAATCATTGGTGTTAGGGTGCGTTCACACGAGCGCGTTTTTGTGCGTACTTAAGTGCGCACCTAGGTACGAGCAAAAACACGTGTGTATGCAGCTGCGTGCTTGTTGTCGGCGGCTCCATTGAAAACAATGCTCCGCCGGCCCTCTGCATTCTTTTTCAGGGAAGGGCTTTACATATAAGCCCTTCCCTGAAAAAGAAACATTTTAGTGCAAAAAAAAAACAACTTACCTCTCCGCCGCTGCCCTGACCCCCATGGGCATGAAGAACACATCTGTTTCCTTCACCCCTGCTAGTTAAAAGAAGTCCCTACTGTTTCATCTGCCAAATCTGTGGCAGATGCAGCAAAGGGAATTCTTTAATTCAGCTGCGGTAGAGAATCCTGCTGCCGGCATCCTGTCAATGGCTTTTCAGCCATTTAAAAAAGGGTATTAAAAAAAGAAATACTCACCTCCCTTCAGCTGCCGGGGCTCAGCCGCGACTTCTGGCGCTGTCCCTGACTCTGTAGTTATGAGCTATCAGCAGTCGAGGATTTAAAATCCCCGCCTGCTGGTAGCTCTGATTGTGATTGGCTGAAGCGCTCAACCAATCACGATTTGAGCTACCCGCAGGCGAGGATTTTAAATCCCCGGCTACTGATAGCTGAGAGCTACAGAGCCAGGGACAGCGCCAGAAGTCGCGGCTGAGCCCCGGCAGCTGAAGGGAGGTGAGTATAACTTTTTTTTTTTTGTACACTATTTTAAAGGGCTTTTCAGGGAAGGGCTCACAAGGGGATGTGTTTGGCATAGAAAGAGTTTTTTCCAAGAACTGCCATTGGGACCACAGCTGAGTCCTAAACCTTTCAAAGAAACTCCAAGGTACTTTCCTGAGTTTTCTATTTTCTTGGGGCACTGTGGCTGACTCTGGAATATTGTAGTTGGTACTGGGGTCACTGGAAGATTCTTGGGGCACTGTGGCTAACTCAGGGGCATTATGGTTGGCACTGAGAATTTGTCCACTCCATGTTTCATCTTTATGCCCCTCCTTGCCTTTCAAATACCTTAGGAGGTACATTGTACTCATACACATAGAGGAAGCAGAGCAGAAGGTGCGGGGGAGGGGCAGGCATGCGGATGGGGTGGCCGGGTTGTCATGCCAATATTAAGAACCTTGGTGTCATTTGTACATAGAAGTATGGATGATAATAAATCTCTATGGATACAGTAAGTCATTGACGGCAGTGTCATCGGGGATCACACACCACGCACATCACTTGTTATAACCACCATATTAGTGGAAAATATGATATCTGCAGATAAAAATGGTTTATAAAAGCTTCTGTGGTGCCTCTTAGTGTGTTTCACATTGCCTGATATCTCTGAACTAGAGGGCGCTATGGAGTCTGTTAAAGGGCCACCCACAGAGCCAAGCAGGGGCTTGACGAGAGGATGATGCACAGGTGACTCCCCTTACAGAGCTCTCAGCCACTAACCTGCAAGAAGGTAAGTGAGGGAGGCTTTATGTAGTGGCCCCGCACATCTATTTCTGGCCCCCGCCATAATGTCTTACATGTCATGTCTTTTGTAGGTGCGCTGTGCAAATTGTCCAGTCATTTTGCTATGTGTATTGCACAGCTGCAGCAAGTGAGAGGTTAAGGGCTAATGCCCACGGCTGGATTTCTCCCCGCGTTTTATGCAGTGGAAATCCGTGACGATACCCCGGAGCTATTAGGTTCTATTGGGCCTAATAGCTCAATGTTCACACTGCGGAATTCCACAGCGTGAAAGAAAACATGGCATGCTCTATTTGCTGCATGGCCGGCTTCCATTGTAGTTAACGGAAGCTGGCCATCACGCTATAGTTCTGCTGCAGCACAGCAGAAGTATCGCGTGAATACTCGTCCCCGCCCATCGCATCATTCGGAACTGCCGGTGCGTCACGTGCTGTACTGCGCATGTGCGCAGGCCTGCCAGGTGGGACGCATACAGCGAATCTGGAGTGGTGAGTATGGGGATTTTGGGGGCACCGTGATGGACTCTGCTGTGATATTGCACTCGCGGAGTCTGTCACGGCTGTGGGCATGAGGCCTAAGTGTTACCTGAGCCTGGGAGATGCTTGCAATGTATCATTTATGTACTGTTACGTGGTATGATTGAGATGATAAATATGAGTGTTTTGGTTGTTGTTGAGAGATCTTGGCTCGATTCTTCCGGGTTCCTGAGAAAGAGTGCCAGTCACATCTGGGTACCTTTAACTCCCATATGGTGAAGTATGGAGGAGGAAGAGCGGTTCCTGATCATCTGTATGCCCGAGACTGTGAGAGAGTGAGCCTCAAAAGAGAGAGCCTGTTGGGGGTGAGTCAAGGCCCAAAATTTCCCGTGCAAAGGTACTCCCCTGCTACCGTTCCTATGCAGCTGTTCTGTACCTGGGATCACTGTGTAGAGGTACTTAAATACTACTGTTCCTACGCGGCTGTCCTGTGCCTGGGATCAATGCATAGAGGTACTTAAATTCTACTGTTTCCTACACTGCCGTCCTGTGCCTGGGATCACCGTGTAGAGGTACTATCTTATTGTTGGCTTCCTGCACCTCAACTTTGTGTAAATTGTGCCTTCCACACAGTGTTTACTTTAAGTAAAGTTTTGCCAGACTCTGACCGTTCCCGGGGACCTAAGGTACGGGATACAGCTCATTTATTTACCACCGAGGGTCTTTCTGGTGGGTAACAAAATGGTGGCGTCACCTGTGACAATTCATATGCCTGTTCTCAAGTTTATTGGGCATCCCTCACCTAGGGGTGCCCAGGAGAGGCCCAGCGCTGCCCTGGCTGAGGCTACATGCATCCCTCTGGGAGGATGCGTGGTAAGTGCCGCCGTGACAAGCAACCATCTTACCCTCCCAGCTCCTCCCCTGTGTCTGGGGTCACCCTACGGGACGCTACACTTTACATGGGACAACTGTCATCTGAATAGTCGCACAATAAAGCGTATGTAAGCGACAGCTGTTCCATGTAAATACGGCCACCAACCGGGTGATGAGCGAGAATTCGTTCACTAGTTGCTTCGTTTCAGCTCACCTATAGATAGTCTCTGGTTGTTTAATTACTTTTTGGTGTAAACAGGTAATCCCTGTATTCTAACGACTAGCCAACAACTTTGCAGATAGTTGTGTGCTTATTTGGCGTGCGCCTCCTACAGAACATTGATTGGCTCCACCTCTTTTTAACCCTTTCCAATCCACTGTCTGACGTCTAAAGACATTCTGATTGAAGGCTGTACAGCTCCAATGTCAGAAGACATCCAGCAGAGTATTCTTACTGTATATTACTGGCTGCTCTGTTGTCGGGGGCCTCTCCAGCATGCCCCATACCGCAGTACTGGCTCTATCCAGCAGATGGTGCCATTGTATAATGCCAGAGAGTAAACCCCCTAGGAAACCCTGAATCCAAAATTGGATTGCAAAGGGTTAAAAAATATTTTGCCCTCCCATTTAATGCTGATTGGTTCAAAAAAACACATAAATCCGTGCAACTAAAAGGGTGCAGCACTCTACAGGACAGCAAATAAAGCTTTGGGAAGTGTTGGAAATCAGTGGTGCCCTGCAGCCCTGGGGATGTCACCCCGCCTTTCCTGGCTCTGAATATCATGCAATAATGCACTGCTGTAGGGGCCCGAAGTCTATATATCTCTCCCCTCTATAACGGTCATACGTGTCATGTCTTTAATGAGGATGCACTGTGCAAAGTATCTCGTCTACTGTTATGTGTATTTGTTACTGATGGCACTTTGCATCTGGGGGCATAGTCGTTATGTTCTGAGGTACGGTGGCTGATTATGCGGGCACCATCTCTGTAATACTGTGGTTAGTGCTATAGCTGATTCTGGAACTTTTGTGCCTTAATCTACAATACGGTGGTTGGTACTGGTGGCACCTTCAGTATGGGGGCACAGACATTACCTTGTGAGGTACTGTGATTGATAGTCAGGGCAACATGGCTTATTCTGTGGCACTGTGACTGAATCTTGGGTGCCATGGCCTACTCTAATATGAAAAATGGTTTAGTACCGTGTTAGCCAGTGGAGCCAAGTGTGATTGTTCTCAAGGAGAGAAACCAAGTCAACTTGTAGATATGATACCTTTTAATGGCTAACAAAAATACATGATGTTACAGCAAGCTTTTGGGGATATCTCGCCCCCTTTGTCAGGCTAATGAATGAAACTAGTTTGGATGGCACGTATTTATAACATACAGATGCAGAGGGGGGGAGGGGCACTCCTCTTGATCTCTTGATCTAAATAAATGTTCACATACAGAAATTTGAGACTTGAAAAAACACAGTCTGAGCAGAGAGACAAACACTAAATCAGTCCACTGAGCTGAGGAATGCGGCAGTTTTATGATGTCTCATCACTAATGCACACACAAGAAGATAGAAATACTCCCTCAACAGCACCCCCTATTGGATGGAAATATTCTTACAATCAATTTCTGGATTCTAATGAGACTTCCTTCAGACCTCTCATATTCCCCACTTATGCAAGAAACCCGGGCTGAGGTTCATTCCATTCTTGTGGGTGTCAAAGATGGCCATAAACGTATACCCCCAAATTCTTCTGTGATGTTGCGACTTGAAGTTGCCCTTCAGTATCATAACCCTCATCTGCTCTATGCCATGTCTGTGACCTCAAAAATGTTTTGCCACAGGTAATTCCGTTTTTTCCTCTCCAACTGAGTGGCGATGAGATCTCATCCTGGCTCTCAGTTTTTGTCCTGTTTCCCCCATATAAAGCCCCCCAACAGGACACTTACTGCAGCGGCTCAGGTATACAACATTGGATGTGGAACATGTGAATGTCCCAGGGATCTTATAGTCCTGCTGTGTGTTGGGGATCTGTATCCAGTCCATGGTAGAAACTCCATCCCGGATTCTCTGCTTCTGTGTTACAGGCAACCCCCAAGTCTGAGGAGCCTTCTAATCAGGAGAGCATTGCCCTCTGACACACAAAAAGGAACTTATCCCTGTAAAGTTAAGAACTGCAAGACTTGCTTACATATACTGACCGCAGACAGGATACGAACCCCCAACACACAGCCATTGAATGGCTGTGGTTGGTTAATCGAGTGCTGGTTCTGATTGGCTGACGCAGCGCTCTATGAACCAATCAGAACAATCGTTTGCCAGAGGCGGGGTATTCAAGCCCCGCTACCAGGAAAAAATGCTTTGTCGGTGTTCAGGACTACACGGAAGCCTGCAGCAGTGCCGGAGACCAGAGCGAGAGACCCGAACGTTGTCTACTAGGTGAGTATTGCTTTTTTTTCATGTAGTGTAGCTAGGGCTTATTTTTGGGGAAAACCGGTAGGAGAAACTCTATCCCTCCTGACATATGAGTCCTCATACGCAGTTCTACCACCTCTACTGGGCATAAGTAGTACTTCAGCGTTATTTTCCATTGCAGAAAAGGGACAATTGTGCTGCTTTAACTAAGCGCGGGAGGTGCAGCAGATAAAAGTCCCAATCTAAACATCCCTTATTGCTACCATCAGGCTACAGAGAGTCTACTGCCTTTACTGGCTACAGGAGGCATTACACATACATGTCCAAGACCGTGCAACTTCCAGAAAGTCTTTATTTGCTGGTCATAAGAGATTCTGCAGCTTAGTTTTCCACTCCTTAGAGAGCAGAGAATTATGCTGCCTCTATTGGGTACAAATGGTACTGCAGTTAAAGAGGTCTCCTCTATGGGATAGTATGAAATCCGTCCAAGAAACTCGTACTGATATCGCACCTACTAACTCTTAACTTTTTTATGAGAGTGCGATGCGTTTTGCAAGAAAGAGACATCACATTGCAGAACATGAATTTTTCACTCGCGTGAAAATTGCATGTAATTTCTGTAGGAAAAATGTAAATTGCACCTGTATGCGAGCGCAATGCGATTTTCTTATTGCTCCCATAGAAAAGAATGGGCGATATCACCCAAATTATAGGACATGCTGCAACCTAGTCTAGCAATGCAAAAAACTGTGCAAATACGACCTTGGAAGAAGCCATTGAGAATAAGCAGATCACAGAGTGTACCCTTGTTGTGACTCTCAGTGATGACCTGGCAGGAAAACATGGCTGTGAGTATTCAGTTTCCCTGCAGTGCCCCCACAGGGGAAGTTGAGCATTACATGGTTCTCATTCACATCAATGAGTTATCTATGTAATGCAGGACAGGTCAGGTCCTCCAGAGCAGGAGACGCCCTTTATAACCACTCTTGACTCTGGCCAAGAGATGAGGACCCCCATTAACTCCAAATTCACCAATAAGGTCCATGAAAATAGTTTTTCTACACTGGACAACCCTTTCATATTCCATGTTAAGGCAAAATCCCCCTTAGGGTATATGCAGCATGTTGTATTTGTGTTCGTTTGGGGTCCCATACATCTGACAGCAGACAGACGGGATGTCCATGTGCTGTCCAATGTGAGTTGCGCCTGAGAATATTGTGTGCAAGTATCCTTATTAATGCCATATTACAGGAAGCGGACAATTCTAGTGCCTCTAGTGGGCATAACAGTCACTGCAACTTTATCTCCTAAGTGCTACTACAGAGAACAGAGAGTTCTACTGCCCCTACTGGACACAGGCGGTACTGCAAATACACTTCTAGCTTCTAAACAAAGTTCTAGCTCATCCAAAAGAAAGTGTTCTTTACTGTAATCTGTACATTTACAGTGCAGTTATAGTCCCAGCATGCACCACAGCACACACTAGAAGCAAGATGTGACTTGTAGTGTCACCATATACTACTATTACACCTATACACTATCCTGACAAAAGTATTTGGACCCCCTTATGTGTAGAATGTCTCTCACTAAAATCAGTGGGAACTGCACCTGCAATTACAAGTGCCCGCCACTACACAGGGGTCGGAGCAGTGGCTTCCACTCTGACTCCTCTGTATCCCGGCACTGACAACCGCCGCAGCCTGGAAAACCCCTATAAGTGCCCAACAGTGGTCCCAATGACTATCATTCCTGTGCTTTCAAACAGCAGAGATAGTCATTTAGTGAATGGAGGTGGAGCGCGCTGAGATCTCTTCTGCTCGTTCACTGTGAACAGGTAGACTTCATAGAAGAGCGACTGCCTGTTCACACTGAGCAAAAAGTCGCCCACTAGTCACTTTGCTTCAGTGACCTGAGAAAAGCGACTAATGAGTGATTTCTCGCTCAGCACCCTGTCAGGTCCGGCTTTACACAGGATTTGAGTGATTTTTTGGGGGGCCAATAGTCAGCCCCTGTAAATGCACACTTCGGGCTCACCCCCACTGGCGATATTTTCTGATTTTCAGGCTCACACCCACTTACGTTTTTTTAATGCTGCTACATCACTGCATTTTTTATAAAGCGAATGTCAATGGGACTTTCTAATGTTAAAAACGTATCGCAAGTTTGTGCTCTGCGATTTTTGTGCGATGCGTTTTTAACATTAGTGGGTTCTATTCACTGCGTATCGCGTGCGCACAAATAAGTTTGTGTGAATTCAGTCTTAGGTGCTGTTCAAACGTGCGGAATATTTCTGCGAGACTCAACTAAAGACGCAGAAAATTCTGCACCAAAATCCGCCTGTTTACATTGCAGGTTACGGAGCAGAAATCTGCGTCAAAGGGCCCGTTTACGCGGCCGTAGGCATTTTACGTGCGCCCGTTGGTGCCGTAAAAACGCCTGAATGGCAAAGGGCCCGGCGCATATACACCAATGCCACAATGCTGTGGAGCCTGGGGAGGCATCCCCTTTTACCTCCCAATCGCTGGCTCACCTCCTCTCTCCTCCCCTCCGGCTATTTGCAATGGGAGGGGGCAGGACGGGGGTGAAGCTGAACACCCACCCCTTGTCCAAAGCCAGCAATGGGAGGGGGTGGAGTAGCTGGAAGTTATACCCCCGCCCTGCCCCTCCCATTGCAAACAGCGACAAGGAGTGAAGAGGAGAAGAAAAGGGTAAGGGAGTCTGGCAGTTACGCTGCAAACTCCCTCCCTCCTCCCTTCCCTGGCAGCTAGCATAGGCTCCCATAGGCATCTATGCAGCTGCCGCCGCCAGCGTGCAGGCGCCGGTCAGGTGCTTTTACGCCGCGTAAATACGCCCCTGTGCACTGATGCATTGTAAGCCAATGCATCAGAGGGGCAGTGTATATCGGCCAGGCGTGAAAACCCGGCCGATATACGCCCATGTGAATAAGCCCTAAGGGCAGTTTCACATGGGTGATGCGAGAGTGAATAAAAAGGCAGATTTATAAAACCAATGATTTTCAATGGTTTCCATCCCATTAGCGATTGTTTTTACTGATGCAATCTTGCGAGAAAAAAAATCGCAGCTGCTCTATCTTTCTGCGATGTGTGATTTTTAAAAAAATCTCCCATGTTTCCCTATTCAGCCTCCATCGTAACGCTCAAACTTGCGGTTTTCATGCAATGCGTTTTTAACATTAGAAAGTCGTATTGACTTTTGTGATTTAAAAATTTGCGCAATTTTATCGCGGGTGACAGCGATGCGATGTGAGATTATTTTTAAAAACGCATCGCTGTCACTGAAAAATCGCGGAAACAAAGATGCGAATATGCTGCGATTTTCTCGGCAAAATCTCGATCGCCCGTGTGAAACTAGACTTGGGATGCCTTCACACTTGCGATAAAATCGCACAACGCAAGAGTGAGTGAAAACGCAGAATTATGAAACAATGATTTTCAACGGCTTCATCTCATTTGCGATATTTTCACTGACGCGATGTGGAGTGGAAAAAAAATAGCAGCTGCTCCATCTTTCTGCGTTTTGCGTTTTTTAATCTCCCATGTTTTCCTATGGAGCCTCCTTTTTATCGCGTCGTAATGCACGAACTTGCGATTTCCGTGCGATGCGTTTTTAACATTTGAAACTCCTATTGACTTACACAAGAAAATCGCGGGCGGCGGCAATGTGATGCGTTTTCCTGAGAATAACCTCGCATCGCTGACATGAGAAAATCCCAGTACAAGGACACAATTTTGTCGCGATTATCCTGTGGCAAAATCGCAATCGCCAGTGTGAAGGAGCCCTTAGGTCGGCGCGTGAAAGGTCACTTGTGTGATCGCAAGGTGGAGCAGACGGGGACGGACCTCGCCTAAACCAAGAACCAGACAACCCAAAATATTAGGGCTACATCCGCACAGGCGAGCGTGATGTCGGCCCGAGAAACTCACATCCCGCTTACCAATGTGCGTTCTATATGCCGATGCGAGGTGATTTCTTATTCAAACACGCCTCACACAACTTCTCTGAAATTGCGATCCACAGGCACAGGTTTCACACGCGGTGGAGGACTGCCAGCGTTTTAACCCTTTGTTGACTCGTCTCCTTTGTATGAGCCCCTTATAACCTCCATACAACGCACACATCTAGAACAAGTGGCCATTGTACAGACACAACATCCAGGAATCATCTACAATATCTGATATTTCCGCAAGACGCTGTGGACTTTGCGTTGTGGATATCTGCATAAAATCCGTAGGTCTCAGTGCAGATTTGGATGTGGAATTGCCGGCAGATTTCTACGATTTTCAATTCCGCATCAAAATCTGCACGTTCGCGACATACGGATTTTGGTGCAGGATTTTCAGCAGGACCGCAAATTCCACCGCAACCTGCGCAAATATTCCACCCGTGTTGAAGCTTCCTAATAATGTGCATTTATCCTCGTTTAACCCTTTGTTTTGCCTATAAAAGCACATTAGCACCCAGCAGATCCCTCAGTCTGAACAATGTATCATCTCCTCTACAAGGATTCTTCTGTTTGCAACAATGTATCCACTTGGTGGAAGGCGGCCTTCACACAGGGATGGGTGAGAACTACATGGGGGAAAGGCCTGCGGGACTGCGGTAATCAGCTGGTCCCTCCAGGCCCTGCATTCAGGGGGGGTTTACATCTTCATGCAATCGCTTTAAACGCCCCCTGGTCCCCGCTGTCCTGATCCAGGGTTAAGGTGCTGCAGTCCACTTTCACCAGCGCAGGTCGGTGCTAATGTGAACGGGTCCTGAGCAGATGTGCAAAGACCCGAAGAAATTGCCATCTGATGGACCTCACCCCTGCAGCCTAATCTTATCTGTATTTGCTGTGCAAGTGAATACAAATATGAGCGATTGCTCCCTGTAATCAGCTGGTGCTGAGAGCCTCCTCAGGCAAGACGAGCACGTGTACATACACAGCGTCCTGCATATCGGATGTGCGTGTGCGGTCCGATGCGCGTTGTGTCCAAGATTCTCAATCTTCCATGTGCAAGACGCCGTAGAGGCTCTCGCTGCTCTTAGGGCTTATTCACACGGGCGAGACTCTTACGTGAGTTTTGTGAGATGCACGAATATAAACTCTGTTCTTTTGAATGGATCTAATCACACAAACGATTTTTTTCTCTCTCGCTGTGATGCTGCAAGGATAAAAAAAAAATGCAGCATGTTCCACCTTTTCGCGTTCCTCGGTACGCCTCGCCCATTGTTTTTAATGGGACCTTAAAAGACATTGCAGGGCATTCGCACACCGTGTGATGTAATGTTTCCTATTGAATTCAATGGGAAACACTTGGATCCCCTGACACGCCTGAGGTTCGCAATTTCACAATCAGCATGAAAAACCCTGTTGGCGAGCTTGATAACGCCCGCTCGCCCGTGCGAATGCAGCCTTAACCCCTTGAGTGGCACGCCCGGAACATTTCCGGGGCCGAGCTCCACTGCTCATAGCAGCATAGCCCGGAAGATTTCCGGGCTATGTATCACTATGGGAGCTGCAGAGCACAATGCCACAAGCTGTGACAGTGTGCTCTGCCTGCACAGACCCACAGAGAACAAAGCAAGGGCTTTGAAAAACCAGCAGAAGATATTGCCGACATGTCGGCAATGTCCTGCTTTGTTTACAGGTTGCCATAGAGACCATCGGCTTGTCAAAAGCAAGCCGATGGTCTCTGTGGCAGGGAGAGCTGGTTGTTAGCTGTCAGATGACAGCTAGGTACCTGCTCTTACAGCAGAGATCAGAGAAAACCTCCGATCTCTGCTGTGTTAACCCTTTACATGCTGAAGTCTATGTGACTGCAGCATGTAAAGGGCTGTCACCATCGGACCCCTGGAATGTGATCAGGGGGTCCTGATGGGTCCCTGTGGAAGTCCCCTAAAGGGGCAAAAAAAAAAATTTTTTTTAAATTAAAAAAAAAAAAAGAAAAATTATTAAAAAAATAATAAAAACACTTGTCTCCCTTTACTTTGTAAAAAATCAAAAATACAATCACACATGTGGTATCCATGTGCGTCGTAATGACCCAGAGAAGGAAGTTAATACATTATTTAACCCCTTAATGACATGGCCCCTTTTTTTCTTTTTTCCCCATTTCTTTTTTTCCTCCCCCCTGTTTAAAAAATCACAACTTGTCCCGCAAAAAACAAGCCCTCATATGGCCATGTCAATGGAAAAATGAAAAAGTTATGGCTCTTGAGACGCAACTGCAAAACTAGTTGAAATTCAATGATTAGACCATTTTAAAAAACCTGCCCTGGTGGGCACGACAGGGTGGTAGGAAACCTGCCACTCAAGGGGTTAAAGGGGTTTTACCAAGATTACAAGCTATCCTCTATATTATATTCACAGGATAGGGGATAACTTGCTGATCGTGGGGGTCTCACCACTGAGACCTCTACCGCACTCGAGAACGGGACTCCCGTTAACCCCCATCTTCATCACTGCAGTGAGGAGGAGACTGAATAGAGCGCTGGTCGCACACCGACGCTCCATTCACTTTCAGTGGGACTGCGGAGACAGCCGCCCGGCGCCCACTCCGGTATTTCCATCACCCCATTGAAATGAATGGAGCGCTGACTGCACGTGTTCGGCCACACTCCCTGCATTCTGACATCCCTGCGGGGATAGAAGCGACCCCCGAAGTGACAGGCAGAGGGGACGCTCGTTCTTGAGATTCGCGAGGGTCTCAATAGTGAGACTCCTACGGATCAACAGGTCATCTTGTAATCTCGGTACAAGCCCTGAAGCCGCCGGGGCATTAAGCTTACACTCAGTATATGGCGGTTTTGCGTCTCGCTGCTGCGGCTCTTTGTCCGCTGTTTACCACATATTTCCATCATCATTCCTATTATCCTCCTTCCTCATTATTCATTCTTGACGTGACTGAATGAAGATTCAGGTCATTATCTGGGTCCCTCCTGGGGATTGTAATGGGGTGAAAAATTGCTGTAAATGAAGTTAATAACTCGCACGTTGCTGTCCTCGCGGACGCCGTGTCACGGACGTCATTACCGGGAAGAAGGGGCGGCAGCGTGTTATTAACCCCACTGCAAAAACCGCAATAAGCACAACTGTGAGGAGGGTGCTGGGGCACCAGGACAGGGTGCTACACAGGGGGCAGCTTACCAGGGGGCACAAGATGGGTATATATAGCAATAGAGCACCTTATTCACTTGTAGCTAAAATAGCGCGCATGCATGATATGTCAGAGCAGTTATGTGGGATGGATTTGGTACCGCTACACCAGCTAATGGGATAATTTACAGTGGCATATGCTTCAGAGAGGGACAGTTTCTTAAAGGGACACTAACCACCATTATAATAGTGCAGGAGAATTATAAGAAGAGCAAATGTATCTGACTGTTCTCAGCACTGGAGACATGTGACGTAAAGTAGCGAATATGAATGTTTCTTGACTTCCCATCCCTCGTTCTACTGATAAAGGCACAGCAATCCTGAAGTGGCTGATAACAGGGAGCAATAGACTGTATTCACCTGTCCTACACATCTTTTCCCAGCTTGAAGTGGCTGATAAGAGGGAGCAATAGACTGTATTTACCTGTCCTACACTCAGCCTTTCCCAGCTTGAAGTAGCTGATAACAGAGAGCAATAGAAAATAATGCACACCAAATAGAGAGCAGACGGACAGCAGGGTTGGCAGCACTGCATCACATTGTGGCCCCCCGTATTGTACTCCCCCACAGTATATGTCGGCTCTGGCCACTTACCTCTGATCCAAGAATCTTGGCCGCTCCTCAAGTACTTCTTGCTTGCTGCAGGTTTTGGGGAGCAGAGTTGTCCTCCAGGGTGTTGTATGTCCGGGGTCTCTTTTTGGGGATCCAGCCCTTAAACATGAGCAGATATTTAGTGGGATGTTTACAATGTGGGGGGGTCATAGTGTAAAATATATTGGATTTGGGGGGTTAATAACTGCAGGACTGGATGTTGGGGTGCTAGAGAGCTCCATACGGATTCTGTGATGGGATGTGTACCTACTCTATACTGTCTGTGGGGTGATGCAATGTGGGACATTGGGGTGCTGTAGGACGTCTGGTGATTTTGGGGGTGCACAGATTGTCACAGATTATCTGATGTAAATCTATTCTCCTTTGTTCTGCAAATTTGGATTTGGGGTACACTGGGGTGATGCAGTAATAGATAATAATCAGATGCTACATAGTAAATCATTGCATGAGCTCATGAATTTTTGGGTGCGTTTTTTTTAAGGTTTAGGGATATTTGTGTGTTTTTTGGTGTTCCTACTGTGACTGGGGGATGAAATATTAGGGTGCTGCAGGATTCGGCATTTCTGGGGTACAAGTGATCACTTTTACTATGTGATTATGCAATATGATATTGGGGTACACTGCATTTCATGGTGAATTGTCATTGAAGAGGTCTGTTGGGGTGACCCCTTCTGGGGTGCTAAAGGATTGCACATTGTCAGATATTGGGGTGCTTTATGACATTTTCTGTTTATCTGTTTACGCCAGATTATGTGATGTTATCTTGCTGTATACTCTGCAGTGTGATTGCTAAATTTGGGGTGTTATGGAATAATGCAATGTTTTGGTTAAAATGTAGGGGTGCTATAGGACTGCACTGCAATTTTAGGGTACTGCGGTGTAACGCAGAGAATATTGGGGTGCCATAACCAATATGATTGCGCATTCTATAGGGGAGCAGTGCTGTTATAGATCGTGCGTACCTTATAGGGTGTCAGGTAAATGTGGGGTCCTATTGGTTGAGCACACGATGGAGGGAAAACCAGAGAGCCGCAAACTGCAGTTTGGAATATTGTCTAATGAGTTATTGGGGTGCTAAATGGGATGCAATAGTATTAAAGAATATGCTATGTGGGGTGTAAAGCTGGGGTACATTGGGGTGTGAAATAAAAAAGGGGTGCCAGATATGCAGAGGTGCAGCCTTACATCTTACAGATTGTACAATGGGGTGATGCAGGTGTAATATTGGCAATATAGCATTGCTGGTATTGTGCTACAAACTTGGGGTGCAGATTCTAGATGTGGTAGGGGGTGTATTTGGGGACCTGCATAGTATCTTATCCATCTGGTTACCTCTGTATCAGCTGCTGCAGCGCACCAGGAGTCGGGGACCCTCCAGCAGATGATGTTAACTCCACAAGTCACTTCCAGGGTCTATGAGCGTAGGAGACTCTTCATAACTACTTATGTGAGGGGAGGTGCACTGGGAGGGTCTCTCGTGTGTCCCCCTCCCTCCACTGTAGTCCATGTGCCACAGCTCCTTTTCATCATCCTGCCTGGGAAAAAAAAAACAGATTTCAATTTTACCATATTGTTAGTTTGTATTGCATAACCAAAAGCCTGAGCCCAAGAGCTGACACTCTAAGCAGTAAATCTGGATGCAAAGGGTGCTGTCATATATATATATATGAGGTTCTGCATGCGTTCTGCAGGAGTATATATCATGCACTATACATAGTATCCATCATACACAGCATGCACGGTACTAAAAGTGGTATATACACCATATACACTTCATGCACTATACATAGTATCCATCATACACAGACAGCTTTTACTATAAGCAGTATATACATCATATACACCTCATGCACTATACATAGTATCCATCATACACAGCATGCACGGTACTAAAAGTGGTATATACACCATATACACTTCATGCACTATACATAGTATCCATCATACACAGACAGCTTTTACTATAAGCAGTATATACATCATATACACCTCATGCACTATACATAGTATCCATCATATATACCTCATGCACTATACATAGTATCCATCATATATACCTCATGCACTATACATAGTATCCATCATATATACCTCATGCACTATACATAGTATCCATCATATATACCTCATGCACTATACATAGTATCCATCATATATACCTCATGCACTATACATAGTATACATCATACACAGACAGCTTTTACTATAAGCAGTATATACATCATATACACCTCATGCACTATGCATAGTATACATCATATATACTGTACCTCATGCACTATACATAGTATCCATCATATATACCTCATGCACTATACATAGTATACATCATATACACCTCATCCGCTATACATAGTATCCATCATACACAGCTTGTAGAATACACATTGCATACACCAGGCAGCTGCCCCCCCCCCCCCCCCCCTCCGTCCCGCAGCATCAATGTGATCCAATGGTCACAGTTTCAGGTGTCACAAGCCCCACCGTAATATACTAGTAATTATGATATCTGCAGCCGCTGCCTGTAGTGTCATCAGCCGATATAATGGAAGCTAACAGTAATTCCAGCCTGTGCAGCAGAGGCAATATTAGAGGTGGCAAATCGAGAAAAAAAGGGGGGGGGGAGGAATATGGGCTCCTACAGATTGCAAAAAACTCAATCAAGGGCAAGTGACCACATTTATGTAGACAGGATGCATTAAGTGTGAACTTATTCACAAGGACAGTCAGAAGCGAGCCTACACACCTCTCTCTTGTACGGTCACACAGGCGTATGCTCATTATGTTCATGCAGTCACACAGGCATTTTTGTATCACGTTCACATGATCAACCATGTGTAGGCTCATCATGCTCGCACGGTTACAGATGCATTTTGCCATGTTCACAGAGTCACATAGGCGTATGCTCATCATGTTCATGAAGTCATGCAGGCAACTGCTTATTATACTCACAAAGGTGTATGATCATCATGTTCACATGGTCATACAGGCGTATGCTGATCATATTCACAAAGTCACACAGGTGTGTGCTCATCATATTCGACAGTCACTCAGGAATATGCCCATCATACTCATACCATCACACAGGTGTAGCCTCGTCACGCTCATACTGTTAGGGTGTGCTGCTGAGATCTGTTGTTCTATATGGGTTTCCAGCAGTGCCGCCTCACAGGTGGGGGTTGATTGAGCTGGCTGGGTGTGGATTTCTCCAGCCAGCCGATCCCTCAGGTCTGCTGCTCATATATACCAGCTTCTCTGCTAGAGGCAGCTGGGCTTTCCTCTGTTGTTCAGTGTGAACAGTGTCCTGTTCCTGCATGTCTGTGCAGGGTACCGGACATGAAGTGTGGACAGTCCTGTTCAGGGTGCATGGTGCTCGATGCCATATGCAAATCCCTGGTATGTTGGTGTGAGCTGCGTTTAGTCCTGTGTGTTTTGTTTGTCATCTAGGTAGGTTTCTAGGTTCTGGTGCGGGGCTGCCCCTGTCAGGACGATCGCCCTGCATGCAGACAGGTTTCATTTGGAAGTTGTGTGTAAGAGTAGGGACCCACAAGACAATGAAAACCCTTGAAGTGGGCTCGCCGGCTTAAGTATCTTGGCCAAAATACGAACCAATACCTTGCATTGTATCTATTTACATCTGTTTATGCATGCAGGTATGCTCAGTCGTGTTTTAGGAGTTTGTCAGTCAATGTGTTATGCCGGTCCGCAAGTATGTAGTCCAACTCTCAGTTCTGCATTTCTGTTTGAGTTTGCTGTTTGGAGTTTGCGAGTGTGAAGTCTGTTTCGCAGTTTCTGTATACTGCCTGGTTTCCTGTTATGTGAATGTAACAGAGTCTGTCTGAGTTCCTGAGTCCGGAGTTCCTGTATGAACTGTCCATGGCAGAATGCGCATGCTCTAGGTGGGAAGTGTTTGTCCTGCCGGAGTTTCGCCAGTTCATGAGTGTGAATGAAGTAGCGGAATGTACACTAACTCAGGTAGCAGTGACTAGACATAACAGAATGGTACGAAGGAAAATGATTAAAACAAAGCAGAGAAGAAAGGATTCAGTTTAGATAACAGTAACTAGAAAAGGATATAGAATGAAGGAACGTATTAAGAGAGGAAGATATAAAGGCAAGAATTATATATACTGAAGGTTAGAGACTGAAGATTACAGGAAGAAGGATGTAATTAGCTGTATTGTTCAGCCTCAGGCTCCCCTTGGAGAATTCAGCACCATGGACAGCAGACACAGCATGTGGTCCTGCTAATCAACTGTTCTGCTGGCAAGGGTGAGAACTGAGAACAGATGTAACAATGTTATCAGCTGTTATCACATCTCCACTGGCAGAACACAGCTTGCGGTCCTGCTTATCAGCTGTTCTGCTGAACAATGGTTTTCAAGCAGAACTGAAAACTGTCATTCGGCAGAAAACTGAAAGATGGGCACAATTAGACACAAAAATTATCGCTTAAAAGACGGCTTTTGAGCGAATTTTGAGCGATAATCGTTGTGTCTAAATGGGGCTTTACCTCTCCTTATCTGCCATGCGTGTAAAACTGTGCTAGGCCTGTATGGATAAGTCCTGTACGTCATTTTGTTTGTTGTATATGTCTGCTTATGAGACTTGTTCTCTATCTACTTTTAAGTAGTATTTCTGGTTCAGAACTAGCGCATCCGGTTTGGACGTGTCATGATGATCCACCTTGCCTTTTGCACCAGACCCCTGTGTGTTGGGTGCCTGTGTCTCCAAAGCCCCCTCTTTAAGGGGGAGGTATTGTTAGGGTGTGCTGGCTAGGATCTGTGGTTCTACATGGGTTTCCATCAGCGCAGCCCCACAGGTGGGGGTGATTGAGATGGCTGGGTGTAGATTTCTCCATTCAGCCAATCCCCCGGGTCTCAGATCCCTGTGTTGGGTGCCTGTGTCTTCATAGCCCCCTCTTTAAGGGGGAGGTATTGTTGGGGTGTGCTGGCTGGGATCTATGGTTGTACATGGGTTTCCATCAGCGCAGCCCCACAGGTGGGGGTGATTGAGATGGCTGGGTGTGGTTTTCTCCTTGGGACGTCCTTGTTGGAATGATCGCCCCACATGCAGGCAAATTTCATATGGAAGTTGTCTCATTAGAGTAAGGACCCGCAAGAAAATGAGGACCCTTGAAGTGGGTTTAAGTATCTTGGCCAAAATACGACCCAATACCTTACATCATATCTATCTGTTTATGGGTGCAGATATGCTGGGTCACGTTTTGGGCATTTTTCAGTCAGTGTGTTAGGTCTGTCTGTGAGCTATGTCCGCTGTTTCTGAGTTATGACGGAATTTTGCCAGTTCATGAGTATGAATGATGTAGCAGTATGCCCACGATTTAGGTAGGAGTGACTAGACATAACACAATGTACACGTTCCAGGTGGGAGGTATACGTGTCGTTTGGGCCCCTCCTCTGTGTTTGTGGTATATCTGTCCTTGAGTCCAGTTTGCAGTTTTCCATGTTCTGTCTGAGTCCCTGAGTTCTTTTGTGAACTGGGCTTAACACATATGGTCACGCAGGCGTATGCTTGTTATGTTCACATGAGTGTACACTCATTATGTTCATATACTCACACAGACGTATGCTTGTCATGTGGTCACACAGGCATATGCTTGTCATGTTCACATGATCACACAGGTAGCCTCATCACGGCACACAGTCACAGACATATTTTTGTCACGTTCTTACAGTCACATAGGTGTATGTTCATCATGTTCATGAAGTTATGCAGGCAACCTCTCATTATGTTCACAAACATGTATGATCTTCATGTTCACATGGTCATACAGGCATATGCTGATCATTCTCATGCAGTCACACAGATGTGTGCTCATCGTGTTCAACAGTCAAACAGGTAAATGCCCATCATACTCATACAGTCACACAGGCGTAGGCTCGTCATGCTCATACAGTCACACAGGGGTATGCTCGTCATGCTCATACAGTCACACAGGGGTATGCTCGTCATGCTCATACAGTCACACAGGGGTATGTTCGTCATGCTCATACAGTCACACAGGGGTATGCTCATCATGCTCATACAGTCACACAGGCGTAGGCTTGTCATGCTCATACAGTCACACAGGGGTATGCTCGTCATGCTCATATAGTCACACAGGCGTAGACTCGTCATGCTCATACAGTCACACAGGGGTATGCTCGTCATGCTCATACAGTCACACAGGGGTATGCTCGTCATGCTCATATAGTCACACAGGCGTAGGCTTGTCATGCTCATACAGTCACACAGGTGTATGCTTGACATGTTCTCATAAGTGTATGCTCATCATGTTTATATACTCACACAGGAGTATACTAGTCATACTCATTCAGTCACACAGGTACATGCTCATCATGCTGTCACGTTCACACAGGCATATGCTTGTTATGCTGACAACGGGGTCTGGTGGGGGAATGTCACAGGTGTAGAGCTGACAAACAGGGTCTAGTGTGGGGATGTCACCAGGTGGAGAGCTGACAATGGGGTCTGGTGGTGGGATGTCACCAGGAGTAGATCTGACAATGGGGTCTTTTAGGGGGATGTCACCAGGTGTAGAGCTGACAATTGGGTCTGGCGGTGGGATGTCACCAGGTGTAGAGCTGACAACGGGTTCTGGTGGGGGGGGGATGTCACCAGGTGTAGAGCTGACAACGGGGTCTGGTGGTGGGGGGATGTCACCAGGTGTAGAGCTGACAACGGGGTCTGGTGGTGGGGGGATGCCACCAGGTGTAGAGCGGACAATGGGGTCTGGTGGGGGGAGGTCACCAGGTTTAGAGCTGACAAAGAGGTCTGGTGGGGGGAGGTCACCAGGTGTAGAGTTGACAACGGGGTTTGGTGGGGGGATGTCACCAGGTGTACAGCTGACAACGGGGTCTAGTGGGGGATGTCACCAGGTGTTGAGCTGACAACGGGGTCTGGTGGCGGGGGGGATGTCACCAGGTGTAGAGCGGACAACGGGGCTTGGTGGGGGGAGGTCACCAGGTGTAGAGCTGACAACGGGGTTTGGTGGGGGGATGTCACCAGGTATACAGCTGACAAAGGGGTCTAGTGGGGGGATGTCACCAGATGTTGAGCTGACAACGGGGTCTGGTGGCGGGGGGATGTCACCAGGTGTAGAGCTGATAACGGGGCCTGGTGGGGGGAGGTCACCAGGTGTAGAGCTGACAATGGGGTCTGGCGGTGGGATGTCACCAGGTGTAGAGCTGAACACACTGACCTACCACAGAGACCGGTGGGCTGAAGGACCTGTGGTGATGTCACTGCTGTGGGAGGAGCCACGCCATGTTGTCTTGTGGTAATCAAGCTGCTGTGTGTGTGATGTGCTACCAGAAACACTGGGACTATAAGTTCCTAATAATTACTAGTCTGCATGTAGTGAGCTCCTTCTAGTGGTGGCTGTATATATCTGTATGCAGTGAGCTCCCTCCAGTGGTGGCTCCATATATCTGTATGCAGTTAGCTCCCTCTAGTGGTGGCTGTATATATCTGTATGCAGTTAGCTCCCACTAGTAGTGGCTGTATATATCTGTATGCAGTGAGCTCCCTCCAGTGGTGGCTCCATATATCTGTATGCAGTTAGCTCCCTCTAGTGGTGGCTCCATATATCTGTATGCAGTTAGCTCCCACTAGTAGTGGCTGTATATATCTGTATGCAGTCAGCTCCCTCCAGTGGTGGCTCCAAATATCTGTATGCAGTTAGCTCCCTCTAGTGGTGGCTGTATATATCTGTATGCAGTTAGCTCCCACTAGTAGTGGCTGTATATATCTGTATGCAGTGAGCTCCCTCCAGTGGTGGCTCCATATATCTGATTGCAGTTAGCTCCCTCTAGTGGTGGCTGTATATATCTGTATGCAGTTAGCTCCCACTAGTAGTGGCTGTATATATCTGTATGCAGTGAGCTCCCTCCAGTGGTGGCTCCATATATCTGATTGCAGTTAGCTCCCTCTAGTGGTGGCTGTATATATCTGTATGCAGTTAGCTCCCACTAGTAGTGGCTGTATATATCTGTATGCAGTGAGCTCCCTCCAGTGGTGGCTCCATATATCTGTATGTAGTTAGCTCCCTCTAGTGGTGGCTGTATATATCTGTATGCAGTGAGCTCTTCCTGGTAGTGGCTGTATATATATCTGCATGTAGTGAGCTCCCTCTAGTAGTTGCTGTATATATATATATCTGCATGCAGTGAACTCCCTCTAGTGGTGGCTGTATATATCTGCATGTAGTGAACTCCTTCTAGTGGTGGCTGTATATATCTGCATGTAGTGAGCTCCCTCTAGTAGTGGCTGTATATATATCTGAATGTAGTGAGCTCCATTTAGTGGTGGCTGTATATATCTGCATGTAGTGAGCTCCTCCTAGTGGTGGCTGTATATATCTGAATGTAGTGAGCTCCCTCTAGTTGTGGCTGTATATATCTGCATGTAGTGAGCTCCCTCTAGTAGTGGCTGTATATATATCTGCATGTAGTGAGCTCCCTCTAGTAGTGGCTGTATATATATCTGCATTTAGTGAGCTCCTCCTAGTGGTGGCTGTATATATCTGAATGTAGTGAGCTCCTCCTAGTGGTGGCTGCATATATCTGAATGTAGTGAGCTCCCTCTAGTTGTGGCTGTATATATATCTGCATGTAGTGAGCTCCCTCTAGTTGTGGCTGTATATATATCTGCATGTAGTGAGCTCCCTCTAGTAGTGGCTGTATATGTATCTGCATGTAGTGAGCTCCCTCTAGTAGTGGCTGTATATATATATATATCTGCATTTAGTGAGCTCCTCCTAGTGGTGGCTGTATATATCTGCATGTAGTGAGCTCCCTCTAGTGGTGGCTGTATATATCTGCATGTAGTGAGCTCCCTCTAGTAGTGGCTGTATATATATCTGAATGTAGTGAGCTCCCTTTAGTGGTGGCTGTATATATATCTGCATGTAGTGAGCTCCTCCTAGTGGTGGCTGTATATATCTGAATGTAGTGAGCTCCCTCTAGTAGTGGCTGCATATATATCTGTTTGTAGTGAGCTCCTCCTAGTGGTGGCTGTATATAGCTGTATGCAGTGAGCTCCCACTAGTAATGGCTGTATATATCTGTATGCAGTGAGCTCCCTCCAGTGGTGGCTCCATATATCTGTATGCAGTTAGCTCCCTCTAGTGGTGGCTGTATATATCTGTATGCAGTGAGCTCTCCCTGGTAGTGGCTGTATATATATCTGCATGTAGTGAGCTCCCTCTATTAGTGGCTGTATATATCTGCCTGTAGTGAACTCCCTCTAGTGGTGGCTGTATATATCTGCATGTAGTGAGCTCCCTCTAGTTGTGGCTGTGTGTATATATATATATATATATATATATATATATATATATATGCATGTAGTGAGCTCCCTCTAGTAGTGGCTGTATATATATCTGAATGTAGTGAGCTCCCTCTAGTTGTGGCTGTATATATATATCTGCATGTAGTGAGCTCCCTCTAGTAGTGGCTGTATATATATCTGCATTTAGTGAGCTCCCTCTAGTAGTGGCTGCATATATATCTGTATGTAGTGAGCTCCCTATAGTGGTGGCTTTATATATCTGCATGTAGTGAGCTCCCTCTAGTGGTGGCTGTATATATATCTGCATGTAGTGAGCTCCCTCTAGTGGTGGCTGTATATGTATCTGCATGTAGTGAGCTCCCTCTAGTAGTGGCTTTATATATCTGCATGTAGTGAGCTCCCCCTAATGGTGGCTGTCTATAGATCTACATGCAGTGAGCTCCCTCTAGTGGTGGCTATATATATCTGCATGTAGTGAGCTCCTCCTAGTGGTGGCTGTATAAAGTGAGCTCCCTCTAGTGGTGGCTGCATATATCTGTATGTAGTTAGCTCCCTCTAGTGGTGGCTGTATATAACTGTATGTAGTGAGTTCCCTCTAGTAGTTGCTGTGTATATATATATATATATATATATATATATATATATATATATATATATATATATATATATATATATATCCGTATGTAGTGAGCTCCCTCTAGCAGTGGCTGCATATATATCTGCATGTAGTGAGCTCCTCCTAGTGGTGGCTGTATATATCTGTATGCAGTGAGCTCCCTCTAG
Organism: Eleutherodactylus coqui; assembly: GCF_035609145.1. Taxonomy (NCBI): domain Eukaryota; kingdom Metazoa; phylum Chordata; class Amphibia; order Anura; family Eleutherodactylidae; genus Eleutherodactylus; species Eleutherodactylus coqui. The sequence goes on from NC_089849.1 coordinate 12,136,039, forward strand.
TGGTGGCTGTATATATCTGTATGTAGTGAGCTCCTTATAGTGGCTTTAAATATCTGCATGTAGTGAGCTCCTCCTAGTGGTGGTTGTATATATATCTGCATGTAGTGAGCTGCCTCTAGTGGTGGCTATATATATATATATATATATATATATATGCATGTAGTGAGCTCCCTCTAGTGGTGGCTGTATATATCTGTATGTAGTGAGCTCCCCCTAGTGGTGGCTGTATATATCTGCATGTAGTGAGCTCCTCCTAGTAATGGCAGTATAAATCTGTATACAATGGGCTCACCCTAGTGGGCACTAAATAAATCATATACAGTGATCTCCTCCTAGGGGTGACTGCAGGAAGTAAGACATGTATTATGTAACTGGCTCTTTGCAGAGGATTTGGAGCGCTGTATCAGAAAAATAGAGCTCCAACCCCTATAAAATCTAGTATGGAATTAACACACAATAGCGGCTCTATATGATTTTAAATGAAACCCCCAATGTATGTTTTAATCTCTTTATTGCCCTTTATCAGTGCATTAACCCCTTCGCACCCTAGTAAATCACCTGGGAATATTACAGGGTTTACTATAAGGCTGCTCTTCCATGCGGGGAGCTCATAGTACATCGTGTAGTAGTGTGTGCTGACAAATCCATATACACTATCTGGGCACGTATAGAGCATGTTGTATTTTTTTGTGCGCATTACAAGTGCTGTGCGTTAGTTCCCGCGTATCACGCGCGGAAAATCTATGCATGTTATACGTGGTAAAAACAGCCTGTGTGAGAGCGGCCTAAATCTACCTTCACACAGGGGGTCGGAGCTGCGTAAAATCTTCTGTGGAATTTCTGTTGGATTTCCGCAGATCGGCAGAGTTAACGACTTTGCGGTATTGGCTGCGGTTTAGGTTGCAGATCTTGTACATGTAATTGCGTTTTTATGTGTGAATTTTCCGCTGCGGATCGTGTTGCGCCTCTGCGCTCTGGTTGCGCTAGTTCTTGCACTGAGGTCACACTGACTATATTTTCAAATATCCACAAACACAGATTTCCGAGCGGCTTCAGTGCATTTCTGCAACTGAAGAACTGCAAAAACTGCAACTAAAGTGTATTTGCAGATTTTGGTGCAGTTTTTATGTCGTCTATGGAGAAATCTGCTGCATTTCCGTGCAGCATCCATAACATAGACCTGCTGTGGTTTCGTAAGACTCAGCATTTTTCTAATTTCTTGCATATCTACAGAAGAAAAAATTATCAATAGGTCATTAATAGTATATAGACTGGGGGCCGTCACCTGGGACCTCCACCGATTAACTGTTTGATGCGCTAATTTATTGAGGTACTTTCTGTAGGAAGCAGACAGCTCTGTTCTTACTGTAGTGGCTTGGATTGGTATTGCAGGCCACAATCCCATTGAAGTGTATAGCCTGTAACACAAAAGTTAGCCATTGCAGCGAGAATGGAGCTGTCTGCTTCCTGCAGAAATAAACTAGCTGAGCAGTGGCTCAGAGAACTGCTGATTGGCAAGGCTCCCGGGCAACAGACCACTACTGATCTACTATCCTGGGGATAAGCCATCAATGGTATATAACTAGACCTACCCTTTAAGCCCTAAAGAACCATAGATGCCTAGTAATTCCCTTACCACCAGAGATATAAACCTGCTAGACCACTAGGAATACTCCAGGAATGCTATCACTAACCCCTTCACCGCCCTATGTGAAAACAGGTGATATAGGAAGGGCAAAAAGTAAGTATAATTGGCAAAGGATTTTTTGCAATCTCTGGGATGGGCGCCAAAAATTTTGGATGCCCCCATTTAAAAAAAAAAACAACAATGTTTGGTTACCAGTATGAGATAAAGCGTTCCACAGTAATTGGGGAGCATGAAAGATCATCCCTGCGTGATCCTCCTAATATTAGCTCCGTCCCCCGCACACATGACACTATTACTTACAAAGCAGCCACCCACCAGCAGCCCCACGGGAGGATCGGGGTGTCCCATGGGACCTTTTATTGCATGTCACTTCCACCTGACAGCTGCTTTGTTTAAGTGCAAATTGGCCCATCACAGTCCTACGCAGACAGCGGTGACACCATCACAACTCTGATGTCAGACTGAGGTACCGCAATGTAACATCCCAGATGCCCATTCTCTGCCAGGGATTGCAAAGAGCCCCCATTACAGAATTTATAGGGGTTATTACCCAGCTTTCCTAAAAAACAAATCTCCTTACCATTACATAACTGAGCAGATTTCAGAATTGTGAATGCAGCTTTGGATGTGACTGGAGCGTAAAGTAAGATCAGTAAAGTAATATGTCATGTATTATCAATGAAAAACATAAGCTATATACTGTGTATACAACTTTAGGCAGGTGTGGAAAAAATGCTGCAAAGTATGAATGCTTTCAGAAATCGAAGGGTTAATAGTTTATTTTTTGCTAATAAACAAAATACAAAGTGACTGAACAAAAGAGAAATGTAAAGCCCATCAGTATTTGGGGTGACGACCTTTACCTTTACAACAACAACAGTTCTTCCAGGGACACTCGCACACAGTCAGGGATTTAGTAGGATTCTCGTCCGGTGTATGATTAACCAATTATACCAAATACCCCCTCCCTTTTTGTTCCTCCATTCTGTTGGGGTCCCTCAGGGCTCAGTCTTCGGCCCCATCCTCTTCTCTTCCCCTTGCTGTTGGGGTTCCCCATTGCTCAGTCCTTGGCCCCCTTCTCTGCTCTCTCCCTTGCTATTGGGGTCGCCCAGGGCTCGGTCCTCAGCCCCATTCTCTTCTCTTCCCCTGGCTGCTAGACTCCCCAAGGGCTCGGTACAATAATGAGTGTCTGTAGGCAGCAGTGAAGCATGGGGGAGAGCCGTACAATAATGAGTGTCTGGAGGCAGCAGTGAAGCATGGGGGAGAGCTATACAATAAGGAGTGTCTGCAGGCAGCAGTGAAGCATGGGGGAGAGCGGTACAATAATGAGTGTCTGGAGGCAGCAGTGAAGAATGATGGAGAGCGGTACAATAATGAGTGTCTGGAGGCAGCAGTGAAGCATGCGGGAGAGCGGTACAATAATGAGTGTCTGCAGGCAGCAGTGAAGCATGGGGGAGAGCGGTACAATAATGAGTGTCTGCAGGCAGCAGTGAAGCATGGGGGAGAGCCGTACAATAATGAGTGTCTGGAGGCAGCAGTGAAGCATGGTGGAGAGCGGTACAATAATGAGTGGAGGCAGCAGTGAAGCATAGTGGAGAGCGGTACAATAATGAGTGTCTGGAGGCAGCAGTGAAGCATAGGGGAGAGCGGTACAATAATGAGTGTCTGCAGGCAGCAGTGAAGCATGGGGGAGAGCCGTACAATAATGAGTGTCTGGAGGCAGCAGTGAAGCATGGTGGAGAGCGGTACAATAATGAGTGTCTGGAGGCAGCAGTGAAGCATAGTGGAGAGCCGTACAATAATGAGTGTCTGGAGGCAGCAGTGAAGCATGGTGGAGAGCGGTACAATAATGAGTGTCTGGAGGCAGCAGTGAAGCATAGTGGAGAGCGGTACAATAATGAGTGTCTGCAGGCAGCAGTGAAGCATGGGGGAGAGCGGTACAATAATGAGTGTCTGGAGGCAGCAGTGAAGCATGGGGGAGAGTGGTACAATAATGAGTGTCTGCAGGCAGCAGTGAAGCATGGTGGAGAGCGGTACAATAATGAGTGTCTGCAGGCAGCAGTGAAGCATGGGGGAGAGCGGTACAATAATGAGTGTCTGCAGGCAGCAGTGAAGCATGGGGGAGAGCTATACAATAAGGAGTGTCTGCAGGCAGCAGTGAAGCATGGTGGAGAGCGGTACAATAATGAGTGTCTGCAGGCAGCAGTGAAGTATGGTGGAGAGCGGTACAATAATGAGTGTCTGGAGGCAGCAGTGAAGCATGGGGGAGAGCTATACAATAAGGAGTGTCTGCAGGCAGCAGTGAAGTATGGTGGAGAGCGGAACAATAATGGGTGTCTGCAGGCAGCAGTGAAGCATTGTGGAGAGCGGTACAATAATGAGTGTCTGCAAGCAGCAGTGAAGTATGGTGGAGAGCGGTACAATAATGAGTGTCTGCAGGCGGCAGTGAAGCATGGTGGAGAGTGGTACAATAATGAGTGTCTGCAGGCGGCAGTGAAGCATGGTGGAGAGCAGTACAATAATGAGTGTCTGCAGGCGGCAGTGAAGCATGGTGGAGAGCGGAACAATAATGGGTGTCTGCAGGCAGCAGTGATGCATGGCAGTGGCTCCTTGCAAGTTTAGGGTTGCATCTTAGCAAATGGAGTTGGGAATTTGGGAGGATTAATGGTATCCTCAACGCTGAGAAATACAGGCAGATACTAACTCATCATGTAAGACGCGTCTGGTTGGCACCAAATTTATTCTGCAGCAGGACAACCCCAAATATCCAGAGTCCTGACCTCACATCGTCCAGTCTGTCTGGGATTGCATGAACAGACAAAGGGATTGGAGCGTGCCGATATTCACAGCAGATCTGGGCTCCGTACTGCAAGGTGTCTGGAACAACCTCCCTGCCAAGTTTCTTCAAAAACTGTGTGCAAGTGTGTCTATAAGCACCGATGGAAGGTAAAAAGCGCTCACACCAAATATTGATGTGATCTACATTCCTCTTTTGTTCGGTTCTTTTGTATTTTGTTAATTGACAACAATAAACCATTAACACTGCTCTCTATAGATCTGAGATGGATCTCATTGTGACAGCGTCTACCAGCATCTGCATAGAACACATTTCGCAAGGTTGGATTTGGCATAACTACCCAGGGGTTGTCCCGCGAAACAAAGTGGGGTTATACACTTCTGTATGGCCATATTAATGCACTTTGTAATGTACATTGTGCATTAATTATGAGCCATACAGAAGTTATTCACTTACCTGCTCCGTTGCTAGCGTCCTCGTCTCCATGGTGCCGTCTAATTTCAGCGTCTAATCGCCCGATTAGACGCGCTTGCGCAGTCCGGTCTTCTCGTAGCTCCGCCCCGTCACGTGTGCCGATTCCAGCCAATCAGGAGGCTGGAATCGGCAATGGACCGCACAGAAGACCTGCGGTCCACCGAGGGTGAAGATCCCGGCGGCCATCTTCACAAGGTAAGTCAGAAGTCGCCGGAGCGCGGGGATTCGGGTAAGTACTGGACGGTTTGTTTTTTTAATGCCTGCATCGGGTTTGTCTCGCGCCGAACGGGGGGCCTATTGAAAAAAAAAAAACCCGTTTCGGCGTGGGACAACCCCTTTAAAATATGAAGCTTTAATAGCCCTGACTGTTGTTGGGTTTTATCCCTGTAGCTCGGTGTGGCTCACAATCTCTTCCCTCTATTCCACCTTATTTGTGTGTTTTTGCAGTGTGGGAGGAAACCCACAAGAGAAAAGGATAGAAAGTCGCAGCTCCATGCAGATGTCGCCGCGGTCGGATTTGAACCCAGGACTCCAGCCATATACACAAAGTTTTGTGAATCAGTTTGCCTCTACGATAATCCTGTCCCCTTCACCGCCTCCTCAGATTCCGCCCGCTATCTGCAGTTCAGTTCTGACTTTCTCCAACTTGTTGCTTCGTAGGACTCCATTATCATATCTGTCCTCTCATTACTCCATACGGTCGGGGTGATTCATGCCATATGCTACTAACAAGGCGGCTAAATATACATATGACTAAATTGTATCAGTATATTTATTGTCACGCAGCACCTGACCTTCCAATGACAAGAAAGGTGGGGGCCTTAGGGACGTGTCGCAGAGGAAGGGCAAGGTGCGGGGTGCGCTGGATTATGGGCTCCCACTGACTCCATGGTCACTACAGCGAGTTGGCAGTCTCCAAGCGACGCTAATCACGCAAGTTTAGGGCTATGTGGGAGTTTGTCAAAATTAACCCTTCAGCCACAGCAATGCGATAATAGATCCCTCTGTCACACTAGAGATAATAAATGGACAGAAGGAATAATACGTCTGTCGCCTCACAAGTCTTGTGTCAAAGCCAGAGATCATGCACAGACAGCTGTTTTGGGGTGATTGCTGTGTATCGTTTCTGATTTTGGCTTATAATTCCCAGTCATTGTCACAAGACTTGTTTAGAAAGTCTAACATGACTTGCAGGAATGCTGCCTTCCAATAGGTGGCACTGCAGAGGTATTGTTCCATCTCCCATTTGCATATTTCCTAGCATAATACAAATAGCCCTATAAGTGTCCTCACACCTTCTATGTGCTGTGCTGAAGGAGAAACAACACCCCTCTTGAACACAGATAGTAGTGATACGTATAATATGCTAATCTGTGTACTGTGTCTGTAACCTGTGGCTATCCATATGGGGATAAAGAAAGTGAGCGTGCTTTAACAGCCACGGGCCCATTATACTCAAATCAATAACTACTATAATACCACCCCCTATGTACAAGAATATAACTACTACAATACTGCCCCTATATACAAGAATATAACTACTATAATACTGCCCCCTATGTACAAGAATATAACTACTATAATACTGCCCCCTATGTACAAGAATATAACTACTATAATACTGCCCCCTATGTACAAGAATATAACTACTATAATACTGCCCCCTATGTACAAGAATATAACTACTATAATACTGCCCCTATGTACAAGAATATAACTACTATAATACTGCCCCTATGTACAAGAATATAACTACTATAATACTGCCCCCTATGTACAAGAATATAACTACTATAATACTGCCCCCTATGTACAAGAATATAACTACTATAATACTGCCTCCTATGTACAAGTATATAACTACTATAATACTGCTCCTATGTACAAGAATATAACTACTATAATACTGCTCCTATGTACAAGAATATAACTAATATAATACTGCCCCCTATGTACAAGAATATAACTACTATAATACTGCCCCCTATGTACAAGAATATAACTACTATAATACCACCCCCTATGTACAAGAATATAACTACTACAATACTGCCCCTATATACAAGAATATAACTACTATAATACTGCCCTCTATGTACAAGAATATAACTACTATAATACTGCCTCCTATGTACAAGAATATAACTACTATAATAGTGCCCCTATGTACAAGAATATAACTACTATAATACTGCCCCCTATGTACAAGAATATAACTACTATAATAGTGCCCCTATGTACAAGAATATAACTACTATAATACTGCCCCCCATGTAAAAGAATATAACTACTATAATACTGCCCCCTATGTACAAGAATATAACTACTATAATACTGCCCCCATGTAAAAGAATATAACTACTATAATACTGCCCTCTATGTACAAGAATATAACTACTACAATACTGCCCCCTATGTACAAGAATATAACTACTATAATACTGCCCCCTATGTACAAGAATATAACTACTATAATACTGCCCCCTATGTACAAGAATATAACTACTATAATACTGCCCCCATGTAAAAGAATATAACTACTATAATACTGCCCCCTATGTACAAGAATATAACTACTATAATACTGCCCCCTATGTACAAGAATATAACTACTATAATACTGCTCCCTATGTACAAGAATATAACTACTATAATACCGCCCCCTATGTACAAGAATATAACTACTATAATACTGCCTCTATGTACAAGAATATAACTACTATAATACTGCCCCTATGTACAAGAATATAACTACTATAATACTGCCTCCATTGTACAAGAATATAACTGCTATAATACTGCCTCCTATGTACAAGAATATAACTACTATAATACTGCCCCCTATGTACAAGAATATAACTACTATAATACTGCTCCTCTGTACAAGAATATAACTACTATAATACTGCTCCCTATGTACAAGAATATAACTGCTATAATACTGCTCCCTATGTACAAGAATATAACTACTATAATACTGCCCCCTATGTACAAGAATATAACTACTATAATACTGCCCCCTATGTACAAGAATATAACTACTATAATACTGCCTCCTATGTACAAGAATATAACTACTATAATACTGCCTCTATGTACAAGAATATAACTACTATAATACTGCCCCCTACGTACAAGAATAACTACTATAATACTGCCCCCTATGTACAAGAATATAACTACTATAATACTGCCCCCTATGTACAAGAATATAACTACTATAATACTGCTCCTATGTACAAGAATATAACTACTATAATACTGCCCACTATGTACAAGAATATAACTACTATAATACTGCCCCCTATGGACAAGAATACAACTACTATAATACTGCTCCCTATGTACAAGAATATAACTACTATAATACTGCCTCTATGTACAAGAATATAACTACTATAATACTGCCCCTATGTACAAGAATATAACTACTATAATACTGCCTCCATTGTACAAGAATATAACTGCTATAATACTGCCCTCTATGTACAAGAATATAACTACTATAATACTGCCCTCTATGTACAAGAATATAACTACTATAATACTGCCCCCTATGTACAAGAATATAACTACTATAATACTGCCTCCTATGTACAAGAATATAACTACTATAATACTGCCCCCTATGTACAAGAATAAAACTACTATAATACTGCCCCCTATGTACAAGAATATAACTACTATAATACTGTCCCCTATGTACAAGAATATAACTACTATAATACCGCCCCCATATGTACAAGAATATAACTGCTATAATACTGCCCTGTTCGGTTTAGTATGTGGGTCTGAATTTAATGTTCTCTTTTACCACTTCGCTTGTTTTGTCTCTTCATTTTCCCAAACCAACAATTGTGATTTCGGGGGGACGTCTGGTGACTCGGGGCAGAATCTCTCCTTTCCTACTATGAGACTATACAGCGGATGCACAGACTGAGTATATCTGATAAGACACTGAGGTCCACACGACTCTTCGCTTTACATTCGCTCTCGGTTTGGTGACCCCTGTTGCGTCTGTATCATGTCCACCACTTGATCCAGCCATCTGTGAACTCTCCGCACGCCTGAGAACACTCTTCTGCATGTCTTCTTAGGCAGGACAGATCTGAACCCGTCCCCAAGGGTCTTGTGACAATGTGGGGGTGGGAAGGTGGTAGAGGTTGCATCTGACCAGCAGTGAAGAAGTTAACGGCGATGATTTCTTCTGGGCAGCTATAGAGATGGATGTTGATCCATATTGTCATGTGTTTATTTTCTGCTTGGCTTATCGATCATCGCGCCTCTACCTCACGCCTCGCGCCTCCTGTTCACCTTCTCCTTAATGCAGCGTGGACATATCTCAGATTAATGATCGCTCATCCTCACTCTGCTGCCGCTGCAGATCGTCATCTTATTAATTTCCCCAGCAGGGTAATGATAAACTGCCAATTAGAAGGCTAATATCTGTGCCGCGTCCGCACGTAACTGACCGCCATCTATCCTGGCCCAGTATATATATCACCATGATCTATTCGCTGGCATTCCAAGAGCAATGGGCCGGGTAACGCTGTGGATGCATCCGCCTCGTACAGAAAAGGAAACTGAAGACTGCCAAGTTATACGGCCAACACCGAAAACTCTGCTAAACTCTCCAGAAAGTATCTAACTCTCCAAGAGTCTTGAATGGCAAATTTGCTTAGATGCAAAGCATCATGGGAGCAGGGGGATACATCCCTGCATAGTTACACCAACTGAGAAAGCTGGCTGACAACTTGTCTATGCCTTCTAGTCAAAGCTATGTTAGTTGTCCCCAGCTTGCCCAGACTGCTGGGTGTCATATTAGGCTGTGTAACCCTTCACCGCGAGGTGTACAGTGTTTATATGAACGTCTGTCTTCAGAAGAAGACTACAACCCACTGAGCTGTACAGTTATAAAGTCCAAGCTGTTAGCTACCCGGGTATAAGGGCAGTTTATAGAACAATAAATGTCATTGTTTAACCCCTTTAGATGCTGCGATCTGCTTGGAGTTGTTCATGTTCACTTTTCTTCTTTAACCGGCCCAGACCGTCATGTCAACTACTTTCAGCCAACCTAATGTCTGCAGGATTTAACACACAGACAGTTTTGGCTCCTCGCTTTTTCAGCATGTCCTCGCTTCTACATAAACGCTCCATCCATAGTGCTACAGAGAGTCATAATAACTCCCTTGATGACTCATATAGTTAGAATACCTCTCTTTTCTCAAAATGAATGGAGTGGCTGTGCACATGTGCGACTGCTACTCTGTTTATCCAGAGATGCTCAGGATGCCCATTCTTGGGAATCGGTGGGGGTCCCAGTGGTCTGACCTCCACCGATCAGTGTGGTGCCCCATTTCCTGTCACTAGGGGATAATTTGTTTTGCTGGAACAACCCTTTTAAAGTCCAAAGCAAGCGATATTTAGTTATTAACTAGAACCACAAAACAAGAAAGCTGGCTGATAACTTCTCTGTGAGCTATGATCAGGGCTATATTCCTTGTCATTGAGCTTTCTCAGCTCACGCTACAGTTTTTTCTCTCCTCCATACTTTACACTCCAGCTGTGCTTGTTCAGATCAGCCACAGTATCGCCAGGATTCCATTTAAAAGAATAAACAAAAATCAGCCTCACTCAAGACATTGTTGGCATAGCACAGATCCAGGGCATTTTAATACCCGAGTAGGCGCAATGTCACTTTCCCCGCCCCTTCCACTGTTGCCCCGCCCCCAATTTTATTTGTGGCAAAAAAATACCCATACTTATTTAACCCAAGTCCAACAGGCTTGTCTACGGTTTCCACTCACTTCCAGGGTCAGCAGTCATGTTCGTGTCTACGGACGTTACCAATGCGACCATTCACGGTTGCGACAGTTACCAAGACTGGCCACAGGGGTCACATGCTTCAACAGGCATGTGAGTGCTAGACCTAGAAGTAAGTGCAGACGGGAGCAGCAGAGCGACACACAATAGGTGAGTAAAGCCTTTATTATTTTTTAACCTCTTCAATACTTTGCAAATTTATTTGTGTCCTGAAGATGCAGATCCTGTCGGAATAGGTGCCGCTGCCAGGGGGCCCTGTGCTACCAGAGGGCCCGATGCACATGCACAGAGCTTGCCGGCTCTGTTTGGCTGAGACAGTCAATGAAGGGCTGTGATTGGGCATTGAGCCAGCACCGAGAACCAATCACAGCAATCTATTGCTGGAGGCGGGGTTCTCAAACCTGGCCTACGGCAATAGATTTGTCAGTGCATGGGAAGCCCGGAGCAGCGGCACAGACCAGCGGCTGCAACCTGGATGGCAGCGGCTAGGTGAGTATTGCTTTTTTTCCTTCTATTTAGTGTAGCTAGGACTGATTTTCGGGGTGTGCGGTTAATGCTGCCAAAAATGCGGTAGCAAGTTTTGCCACATTTTCAGCAGTGCTGAAACCGCTGCCCATTCATTTCAATGGGCGACGCAGGGCTTAAAACACCCAAAAAAAGAACATGCAACGCTGTCTAAGCGCAGCGTTGAAGACGCTGCATTTTCAGCCTTGTGCGAGCAGCCCCATTGAAATGAATGGGTGCATTGCACAGCTTTTAGCGTAGGCCTTATGGGTAAAGCAGCCCTGAGTAAACTTGTTTAGAAAAATAGTCCTATATCCCTGAAGATTAATTCAACTGTGGTTCCCCTTTAATAGTCATATGACTGAAGAAATGGTCAGATGTAGCAGAGCTGAATTTGTTGCCTGACTATGCATTTTGTGCATAGTGATATAGTAGATTAGATCTGCATTCCTATAGAAAACCACAGCTCCGCTCCACCATCTATACATGTACAGATGCAGCAGATCTTCTCCCTACCCCCTCCTCAGCTCCTGCAGTCTTGGCCCCGTTGCACCCACATCATCTGGGCACGGACCTGCATTTGTCACATGGATTAATGACTCCCATTATCCCCTCCCACCAGCATCCCACAGAGTAACGTATATATATACCCAGCAGTCTAGGACAGATGGAATATGTTTTGGAGGACCCCTCTTCCTAGATATTCCAGTGATGGTTATAATGGATTTATGATGTTGATAAATGCTCTGCAGACCTCCCCACCGATAACTCAGAAGCGACACCACGGCCGCTACAGTGGAAGCATATTATTATATTCCCGCCATCCAAATGAGTTGGCAGCCATGTCATACACGTTCTGCCATGTCCACCGGAACGGCAGTTGCCTAGGGGTATAACTACAGTCGTATGAGCCCCGGGACAGATTTAGGACCTGGGTCCTCCTCCCAACTTGTTGCTTTGCTGTATAGGTACCAGTGGCATTACCTAAATCTATAAAGATGTATACCCCCACCCAAAAAATAAAACACATAATATATACATTTTTGGTAGACTTTACAGTATAATTAAATCAAATGATTCATGTGTGACATCCTCTCTAGTTTGAGTCATTCCCATTCGCTTTTCTTCTCTATCTGGCCCAGAACGCCATGATGACTTCTTTCAGCCACAAATCAACTCTGCAGGATTTAATGCTCAGACATTTTTGGCTCCTTGATTTTTCAGCACATCCTCACCTTTACATAAACACTTCATCCATAGCACCCCAGAAAGTAATAATGCCCCCCTGGTGTACCTCGCAGTAACAGTACCTCTCTTTTGTGCCTTCCCCACAAAGTGGTCATGCCCCCTTCACGTCCAATATAGTAATAGTGCCCCCATATAGTAAGTGTTCCCATGGACAGCCGACGCCTGCCCTCAACAGCCGTGATTAGAGATAACTCTAAATGTGGCTGTGACAGCAGCATTTAAAGAAACTCTCCAGTTTCAGGACAAAATTCTATCCCCGGATCAGAGGGGGAGGGGGTATGTTACCTGCAGTTGTTCTCTGTGTGCTTCCAATCCGCTGGTTCTGCGTCCTGCTTTTGGCCGTTCAAGATGGCCAACACAATCTTCAGAGTACCTAATGCCCATAGTCCATTGGTACTGTTAGACTACTAAGACACTTGACCTGGCCTATGATTGGCGAAAGTTGCTCATGTGGTCAGCGATGGCCAATCAGAGAGCCGTGCACAGGGTGCATTAGGTAGTTAGAAAGCCATCTTGGACAGCTGAAAACTGAGCCTGAGATGTGGGAGAGAAGAATAACTGCAGGTACTATTCCATCTGCACCTCCTGTCCTGGGACAGAATTTTGTTCCAAAACTGGAGGGTCGCTTTAAATGTCCAAAACTGGACTGAGATGTCTAGAATTCTCCACCACAATGAGATTGTGATATGCGGCCTAGGTGTCATGGCAGCTGGGGGCCTTCTGAAGGTCCCCAGGGCTGCCATGATTTCTTGCCTATTAAGACGTGCCTATGGCCTGTGGCACATCTTAATAGAATACCTGTTAAAAAAAAATATAATGCAATACTACAGTATTGCAGTATATTGTATAAATCATCAAACAATTGCAACTTCAGTCCCCTATTGAGAATTAAAAATAAATTAAAAAGAAGTAAGAAAAAAAGTTTTCTTTTAATAATTACAAAAAATATAAAACATTTTTTCAAAATTTAGACCCCCTTTTCCCAGTCGTTACACAAAAAAAAACGTATTGCTGAGTCTGTAAAACTCCAATTTATTAGAGTATCATATTATTAATACTTCACAGTGATAGCCATCAGAAAAAAACCACAGTGCCCGAATTGCACTTTTTTGGTCACCCTGTCTCCAGGAAAAAAAAAAGAAAAAAAAAAAAAAAGTAAAAGCTCATATGTACCCTAAAATGGTATCAATAAAAACTACTAGAGATGAGCGAGCCTACTCGGTAAGGCAGTTACTGGAGCAAGCATCGCTCTTCTCGAGTAACTGCTTAGTGATCCAAGCAGGCTTGGGTGGACTGGGGGGGGGGCTGGGGGAGGGGGAGCGGGAGAAAGAGTGAGAGAGATCTCTCTCTCTTCCCCCCCGCTCACCCCCACAGCCCACCCGAGCCTGCTCGGATCACTAAGCAGTTACTCGAGAAGAGCGATGCTTGCTCCAGTAACTGCCTTACCGAGTAGGCTCGCTCATCTCTAGTAGTTTTTATTGATACCATTTTTGGGTACACATGAGCTTTTACTTTTTTTTTTTTTTCAATTCCAGGCTCGCTCATCTCTAAAAACTACAGGTCACCTAAATAAAAAACAGCCATCAGGCAGAGTCAGACAGAAAAATTTACCTCCAAATTTTAAAAGTTTTCCAATATATTATATGGTACATTAAATAGTGCCATTGAAAAATACAACTTGTCCCACAAAAGTAAGCCCTCATGTAGATCTCACCGGGAAAAGAAAAAAGTTATGATTTTTTGGAAAGTGGAGAGGAAAAAAAGAAAATTAAAAATAAAATTAGAAAAAAAAAGGGCTGAGGAAGGAAGGGGTTAAAAGTGGACATTCGCTTCAGAATGAATATCAGGGCTTGTGTCGGGGGCTTTGTGAATCACAAGGGTCCTTTAAGGCTTCAGCTCTGAAGGTAAACATGGAGGAATCCGTGATGGATGACCCGGTGGGGTAAGATCAGGATATGGAGCCTTAGGTGAGGTGGATGGTCGGACTGTATAGACGGCGCCATGATCTTTATCTTCTGTCTCTTAATTATAAACCATAATGTTCCGGAGCCTTTCTTTTCCGCGCAGCCTGCGTCAGCCCCGGTACATTGTGACGCCTACGTGTGCTTCTGGATTCATGTCACAGAACTGAGCGCACTTGTCACAAAGACACTGGCCTTGACAGAAGAGTCCCCTATAGAAGCTGTCATTGCGCATAACGCTCCTTCTCACAATGCATGACATGACTGCTGCAGCTGGGAAAGGGTTAACCCATTCTTTGCCAACCAGGGGAGAAAAAAGGAAGCAGAGGGGAAGGGGCCGGCGCCGTGCCCAACCTTCTCTGGTCATTATCAACTTTGGATCTACTTTGCTGGAAAAAAAATTAGAAATTGCTTAAAGAGCAGCTGCAGTTGTCTTCCCGGAGTCCATCAGGAGTTCTAATCCAGAGGCTAGACCACAAGTTCTGTGACTAGGGGATTCTGTATAGCCGGACAGATCTGCCGATGTGCACAGGATGACATACCTGAGACCTGATGGTAACCCAGATTCCCAAGAACCAGATACACACTTAGTGTCCGAACCCATCCCTTTCCTAGTGTTTGTGTATGTATGTATGTATGTGTGTATATATATATATATATATATATATATATATATATACACTCATTGTAACGCCAATTCCTCTCCTAGAAGTAGTCGGGTAGATGAAACTATCTCTCTGATTGTAATGTTGATATAAGCGATTACAATATCAGAGCAAAAGGACCATTTATTGTACAGAACTGACACCTTGTAGGGAGGCTCTAGTACCCTGTTGTGCTACCTCTAGCTTGGATACAAGATGTGATACAGATGGCACAGAGTGTCACAGCTCAAACCCATGACCTCTTGTGTTCCAGTCGGCAGCTCTCTCCCCTAGACTATCCAGGACTTGGACAGTTAACCTGCTCAAACCTAGCCTTGTTCTATATTTCTCAGTTACCTAGTTCCTGCCTCCTGGTCCTGATCTCACCCCTGTTCCTGATTGCACTTCCTACATAAGCCTAGCCCTGCCACTCCTTCAGTGTGTGATTATTGTGTTCCACCACCTTGATCAAGCTCCTCTTGCTTCTGCTCCTCTGCACGCATACCGATACCTCCTGCTGGTGACCTTTGGCTTCTATTGAATATGCTTCTGTCTCATCCTATTTATACTGCATACCGTGACTTCCCGATAACGACTCCCAGCTATTCTGACTACTCTTCAGTGACTGGCTCGACCACTACACCTGCGGGTCCAATCCAGCATTGGTAAGACGCGACACAGAGCCTCTAATACCCTGTTGTACTTCCTTTAGCTTGGATAAATTAAGTAATACGAGCCGGCATGGAGGCTCTAGTACCCTGATGTACCGCCTCTAGCTTGGATACAAGATGTGATACGGGTGGGCATGGAGGCTCTAGTACCCTGTTGTACCACCTCTAGCTTGGAAACAAGATGTGATACAGGAGGGCATGGAGGCTCTAGTACCCTGTTGTACCGCCTCTAGCTTGGATACAAGATGTGATACGGGAGGACATGGTGTCTCTAGTACCCTGTTGTACCGCCTCTAGCTTGGATACAAGATGTGATACAGGAGGGCATGGTGTCTCTAGTACCCTGTTGTACTGCTGTATAAATCCAAATTTTTAAAAAATTTGCTGTTCTTTGCTGAAATACAGCCTTTATTATAATAGTGTCACATAATAAAAGTCAGGTACAAACCGAGGACGCGTTTCGATTCTAAGAGCGAATGTTGACCACCTAATTATCACTATGCATCACTTCCTTATATGTCCAGACAAAGTTAAAATCCAATAAAAACCAAATGTATGGCAGCTGACATATTAACTCTTCCATCCCTAATTGGCATGGTATGGCACCAATAGTGAACCTCATCGGCTGGACGTAGGCCTTCATATTATATACATTGAATTTACATATATGCGCCTCTTATCTGCAGCAAGAGTAAGGGAAAGAGAGAAAAAAAACCAATACCCACATACCTTATACCAACATGTTTTTATATATATATATATATATATATATAGGAGGTCAGATCTGAAATTTAACCCTTTAGGGTGTCTGGTGTCTAGCTTTAGCATCCAATGAGCTTCTCTCTTAAATAACTGCTTTCGATCCATCCTAAGTTTTCTTCCCTTCCTTACGATCTCTATACCATAGAACATAAATGTTTCTGTACTTCTGTTATGTCTCTCTGTAAACTGTTTGGCTGCCCCAGCGCATCCTTCTCTCCGTTTTTAATACAGCGCAGATGTTCTGATATTCTTAGAGTTTCCGACTAGTACAGCCGATGTGCTTCACATTACATGAAGTGCACTCCATAACATAAATTACATGTATGCTCTCCCAATTAATGTAATTGTGTTTTATAAGGAGCATCTTCCAATAAATCGCTATTCTTTTTTCCTACTTTCTCAGCAGCTCTTTGTAATATACCCCTATTGTATCCTCGCCTATGTAACCTGTGGCAAATTTGCTCTCTGTGTAGTATATAATCATGGGCATCCGAGCATAATCTTTTGGCTCTAGTCATTTCTCCAACTGGTACTGCTTCGATAGTGTGCCTAGGATGGGCACTTGATACATGCAATCTACTGCCTCTAGCTTGGATACAAGATGTGTAAGGGGTAGACACAGAGGCTCTAGTTCCCACGGAAATGTGCCATGGAAGAGTCTGGTCAGACGCTCCTCTCTATTGGTGGTCTGTAGGGGGTCCTGAGCCCAGTCACCTTGTGTGCCCTCACACATCCACTGGTCCCTACACCTCCTAACAGTCTGGTCAGAACGGCCAGTGGGGGACAATTCATTGATAGGACCATCCAGCTTCTCACATCCCAATAATGCGCCCCCTCTGGTAACGGGGTGAAATCTCTTCTCTGCGTCGTAGAGGCGTCTAGAGGCCAACAAGCTCTACAAGCGGAAGAAGAGGTCACTACACACAAGGAGCCTCTGAGAGCCTCTTATAGGCCAAGGGGGGAACCACTTTTAGGGCCTCCGGTGACAAGACCGTTCATCTAATCACCACAACTCTCACCATTTGTATATCCGCCTGAGATGGAACTGCATGCTGACTTTTACAGCAAAATACAACTTCTTCTAGGGCTGAATGGTTTTTAGGTCATTGCTATTTAAGCGATTCTCATAATAAGTTAAATTTGGAGGAACATTTTGGTTAAGTTCACATGGATTGGAAATGCTGCAGAGCAGGCGATGTGGAAGAGATTCTAAGAACTCTCATCTACACTCTGTGGAAAGACCCGGCAGCGTACATTGATCGGCAGCGTACATTGATCGGCAGCGTACATTTATCGGCAGCGTCCATTGATCGGCAGCGTCCATTGATCGGCAGCGTACATTGATCGGCAGCGTCCATTGATCGGCAGCGTCCATTGATCGGCAGCGTCCATTGATCGGCAGCGTACATTGATCGGCAGCGTACATTGATCGGCAGCGTACATTAATCGGCAGCGTACATTTATCGGCAGCGTCCATTGATCGGCAGCGTCCCCCTTTTGAATAAGGTTGACTCTGCAGCATTTAAGAAGAAAATTTGCAGCTGAAATCTGAGGTTCGGCCCCTAATTTCTTCTGCAGATTATGTGGCAAATCCCTGTTTTCTGACACCGATTCTGCCCATGTGAACAAGGCCCTAGGCCAGATTTACATGAACATTGGCGTATTTGTGCATGTTTTTGCGGAATGGGCATTGCATATTTGCGCACGCATCAGTGTATTTTACTATCTCAGTGCGCACAATAAAACACACATCGATGCTTTCAGCCAGTGAAATGGCCAATCGTTTCATGAGTCCAGAATGTTCTCTTTCCATATACAAATGCGCAGGAAAATAGAGCATGCCGCATATTATTTTGCGTGACTTAATTGTGCAGGATGAATACATGCATGTGAGCAAACCCATTGAAATCAATGGCTTCCAATTTTTTTTTCTATTTTTTTAACTTTGTTTTATTGAACCCATCATATAATTGGCACATAGACATATTACATATATCATTGGTATATAATGACGATTGGACTTGTTTCAGGATTCAGACTCCTCTCATAACTCAGTTGACAGTTCTTGTTGTCCATTTTGCAATCTACAAACATCTATGATCATCTGATGTCGGGGTTCTGCCCATTTTATGTAGTTGTATGGGTGTACGGTAAGGTTGGTGTATTATATACACAGTTGTATCAGCACGCTGTTCACTGCCGGGGATACTAATAGATGGGATTCCAGTAGATCGTGTCGATCCTCCGGTGTTGGCTCTGGAATGAAAGCTTGCCATTTATTTTGAATTGGTAGTGGATTCTGGCCAATTTTAGTTGATAGCAAATGTGTATATAGGGCAGATATCAATCCTTTCGGGCCTTGGGACCGAAAAATTCCTATGATGGTATACTTAGAGACTGGAACGTAGCGGCAGGAAATTGTGCGTTTGCTGCATGTCGAAATTGGAAGTACCTAAGCAGCTGCAGGTGGGGTGTTTGCAATTCATCTCATAATTGCATGTAAGAAATAAACATATTAGCCCTATAGATATCTCCTAATGCTGTTAGCCCTAGTTGTATCCGGTAATGAGGATCCGGCACCAAATCCATAGCTGGGAGAGTGGGATTATTCCATATCGGGACAATGGGTTATATTTTATGTGTATTGCATGCGCAAATTTTTCCTGCGCAAATACACTTGTATGAATCTGACTTTAGGCCTTATCGGCTCCGCAAGCGGCATATCGTAGCGGAGTCCGTCACGGCGCCCCCCCAAAAACCCCATACTTACCTCTGGATCCGCTGCGCGAAGTCCTGCCTGGCGCTCCGGTGTGCATGCACAGTACAGCACATGACACGCCGGCGGTGTCACATGACGTGGCCAGCGGTGGGCGGGGCGCGTATTCACGCTATACTTCCGCTGGGCTACAGCAGAAGTATAGCGTGATGGGCGGCTTCCATTGACTACAATGGAAGCCGTCCGCACGTACTACCGCGGCAAATACGACATGCTGCAGGTAATTTCATGCTGTGGAATTCCACAGCATGTACATTGAGCTATTAGGTTCAATAGCTATTAACCCTTTAAATGTTGCTGTCAATTCAAAGAGCGCCATTTAAATTTCCCGAACGATGCTAGAGGGTCCCATACGGCCCTCTGCGATGAGATCGCAGGGAGCCGTGCGTGTGTCATGGCAGAATGCCTATCAAGCTATCCCTGTGGGGTGGCCTGATAGACTGCCTGTCTGATTGCAGTGTGATGTAATGCGGTCTACAGGCAGTCTAAGTAGCATTACATCATACTGCAGGAGCGATCAAAGCATCGCATATTGTTGTCCCCTGAATTTTTTTAACGTTTTTGAGTACATTATATGGTACATTAATTAGCGCTATTGAAAACTACAACTCGTCCCACAAAAAACAACAAGCCCTCATACAGCGACGTCGATGGATAAACAAAGGAGTTACGATTTTTTAAAAAGAGGGAGGAAAAAATGAAAATTGAAAAAAAAAAAAAAGGGCCGTGTCATTAAGGGGTTGAAGAAAAACGGAAGGAAACTGATATATATATATATAATTTTGGCATTGTAATCGTACCGACTCGCAAAAAACTTTATGATGTCATTTATGCTGCATGATTTATGCTGTAAAAAGAAGAAAAAATGTGTTTTTCCTCTCTGTCACCCCCAAAAATAATAAGTTATACAATCCATTATATGTAGCCAAAAATGGTAACAATGAAAGCTACAAAAAGCCCCCAGACGGCCGAAGCAACGGAAAATAAAAGAGGTTTTGGTTTTTGAAAAGTGGAGATGAAAATCTCCAAAAACTGTTCCGTCTTTAGATCTTTCTAGTTCCGTTTTCTGCTCCAAAAATGGAAGAAACGGAAGTGGTTAACGGGGCCAACGCCAGTGTGACATATTTATTACTTTGGTGCAATAGAAACCTTTTTCATTGGAAAAAGAATTCTATTGCATCCCGGTATCCATGATCCATCATATCGCAATTGTTTTGACAAATAAGCAGTGGGGGGGGGGGGGGGGGGACACTGTGTTTATTGCAAGACGAGCTGTAGTTTCCATTCCTACCATTTTGGGGGTATATGTGACTTTTTGATTGCTTTTTAATACATTTTTTGGGAGGCGGATGAATGAAAAATAACAATTCTGGCTTTGATCACTTCTTAATAATAATAATAATAATAATAAACTTTATTTGTATAGCACCAACATATTCCGCAGCGCTTACATAGACAGGGGATACAGAAAGACAATGCAAACATTACAGAACCACGGTTACATAGTAATCAATTGATAGAAACAATAGGGGTGCGGGTCCTGCTCCAACGAGCTTACATACTACAAGTAATGGGGTGATACAGAGGGTAAAGGGCTGGAGATGTGCACAGTATGGTGAGGTGGAGAGTGAAGGGTAATATACACATAGACAATGGTCAGACATTTAGCCGTGTGACGGCAGAAACGGTATGACTGCAGGAGCAGTTTATGATGGCTAGCAGGGATTGCAGTCGGTAGGTCAGGGAGCATGTTATCAGGCGGAGTACAGAGGGGTTTGTTTACGGAATGCGGTATGCCTCCCTGAAGAGGTGCGTTTTTAGAGCACGCCTGAAGTTCTGCGAGTCCAGATTGCCCAGGTAGCCTTTGGTAGTGCGTTCCAGAGGACCGGTGCTGCTCTGGAGAAGTCTTGGAGGCGGGAATGAGAAGTTCGAATTAAAGGGGCGCTCAGTCTGGTTTCGTTAGCAGAGCGGAGGGTGTAGGCTGGGTGATGGATTGAGATGAGGGAGGCGATATAGGGGGGCGCTGCGCTGTGGAGGGTTTCTTTTACGCCGTTCACCATGTGGATAATCAGACAGTTATCATCATCCCCTCCAGTGACTTCAGACATCAGCGCCCGTCACACTGAATTTGCCTGCACTTGCCATGCGGTCCCCTGCTCACATCTCCCGTGCATGCGCAGTAAAGTGGGATGTACACACCTCAACTTCAGCTGGCTTCACCGTGCATACACAGGAAGAAACCAGCAGAGGACCGCATGGCACGTGTGTGCGAACTCTGAATGACAAGTGTGAACGTCAGGGGCCAAAGGAGGCGGCAGTGATATGGAGGGCCGTGATTAGTCTGCTGACGCAGTGACCAGGAGGAGGGGGCAGGTACCACCTGCATGACTCGAGACCGAGCATCCCATACAGGGCGCCAAAGAATTAAAGTAAAATTTGGAGTGACTCTTATTCTGTGTTTTTAACCCCTTCCCACCCCATGACGTAAGGGTACGTCATGGCAGGCTGGTACTTCCCGCAAAATGACGTACCATTACGTCATCGGTATAGTGCAAGATCATGACTGATCTCGCGCTATCCCACAGCGGGAGCCGGCTGTCAGTGATAGCCGGCCTCCCGCTGCAACAGCGGGGGGGGGGGGGGGGGAGCATCAGAGATGCGCCCCCCACTGTTAACCCCTTTCCTGCTGCGATCTAAGTAGATCGCGGCAGGGAAAGAGTTCACAGAGGGAGCGCGCTCCCTCTGTGTCTCCAGCTGCCTCTCGCGATGTTATCGCGAGAGCCCGGCCTGTCGCCATGGCAACAGGTAGCCAGACACTGGCGTCCTGTAGTGCCAATGCCTATGATCGCTGTATAAGCGATAAGGCATGGCAGGGCAGTAGCCCTGCCATGCCTTATCACAGCGATCATCAGGGCTGTGGTGAAAGTCCCTCAGAGGGACTCAAATAGTGTAAAAAAAAGAAAAGAAAAATGTAAAAAAAAACCCTTTTTGTGCTTTTTCCAATATTAGCATAAAAAAATTAAAATGGCACATATTGGGTATTGACGCGTCCCTAACGATGTGTACAAAAAGTTGAACATGCTTTTTATTTTATACGGCAAAAAGCGTAAAAAAATGCAATAAAAGTGATCAAAAAAGCCGTATAGTCCCCAAAATGGTACCAATAAAAACTACAGCTTGTCTCACAAAAAATAAGCCCTCATAGAGCCCCGTTCATAGAAAAATAAAAAAGTTACAGGACTTTGAACGCAGCGATAGAGAAAAAAAAAAGATTTAAAAAAAAAGGGGTTTTTATTGCAAAAAACCTAAAAAAATAAGAATTTTGGTATCACTGTAACCATACCGACCTGCAGAAAGAATGTATTGTGTCATTTATGCTGCATGATTAACGCTGTAAAAAAAAAAAAAATCTATGGTAGAATTGATGCGTTTTCTCTCCCTGTTATCATAAAAAAAATAATAAAAGTTTTACAATATAGTCTATGTACCCAAAAGTGGCACCGATTCAAAATTACAGCTCGCCACACAAAAAACAAGCCCTCATACGGCCGCGTCGATGGAAAAATAAAAAAGTTATGACTTTTGATAAACAGAGAAGAAAATCCGCCAAAAATCGTTGCGTCCTTAAGCCCAAAATAGGCCGTGTCATTAAGGGGTTAAACAAATGCATGTGTGTAATGCACTGAACATGCACTCATGCGAGATGGCAGCAGATTAATAGTGACAATTCTGGTGACAGGTTCCCTTTAAAATCCGGCATAATAAGTCTTACTACTTGCGCAGTGATACCTTCACCTGTCCCATAGTCAGATCTGTCATTCACGGCTCTGGAAAAGCTGGGTCACAACACCAATGGGGATCACAATGGTGCCTCTATTGTCATCCAGCTTTCCCAGAAATGGACATAACTTCGTTTTTAACCCAGGAGAGAAGGATATAGGACAAAACTTCCTATATGGGGTGATTACATGATACACATCACCTGCTCCGTTCATTCACAACCCTATAGATTATATAGGTGATGGAGACTATAACTCCGCAGACCCCGGAATGACTAATATAGCCTTTCATTCTCCGCTATAAATAACCGCCTGACGCAGGAATCGAAGCGTTTGCCAGTTTGCACAGCGAGAAAAAACAGTTGAACTTTACCGAGTGGCTCTTTAAATCTGCGTGGCCCCTCCCTAGGAGCCGGATCCGTGATTTACCACATTATTGATTAATGTGTGCACCAGGGTTTGACTTTATCGGGGAGAATAGGCTGCTGATTGTAATGAGCCGCTCCGTGCCTCCAACCTCGATCCACTCCAGCTACTTCTGGTCTGACAAATGTGTTAAAACTGGACCAGCGCTGAATTACATCCAAACCAGCTGCAGAGGGAGATTTACTGTGCCCATAATTACCAGCTTTGTTACAGTCCGTGGTGTAATGCGCAGAGATTGTGGACACGCAGTAATCCTTCACTCACGCAGAGGAACGCGGCTAAATAGGAAAGCTGGACTTTGTATTGAACACTTCAACATGACCTTTAGAGATTTACTGACAATTCTGGAGCTCAAGTACAGGAACTTGTCAAATAAAGAATTCAACTAAATATTGTAATCCATAGTTGGCAGCAGTGGCCTAGCCATAGGGGTCGCAGGGGTCACAATTGCACCCGGGCCCCCTCACCACTAACATCGCTGGGCTTCACTCACAAGAACTTACAAATGAGACATTTGTACTGCCTTCTTCCTGTCACTGCAGAAGCCCCTGAGATGTCGTCTGTCAGAAAAGTGTGTAATGTCCCCCCCCTAACAACCCCACTATATGTGCTATACATGCTACAGGGCGCAGCGGTCCTGGAAGATTTACATTGAATAAGCCTTAAACTCCTAACTAATTGTCCCCATTGCTTCATCTCTATGTGCAGAGAACATGTCACCTTTCCTGCAGTGAAATTGTTATAACCTGTAACTTACAAGAGCCCGAGCCCGCTGCCATGCTTCAGAGTCGGCTCATACTACTGGCCATATAACATGAAAAAGATATGGTATGGGGAGAGTCAGTGGAGCAAAGTGTGATTGTTCTCAGTAAGAGAAACCAAGTCATCTTGTAGATATGATAGCTTTTAATGGCTAACAAAATTACATGATGTTACAGCAAGCTTTCAAACCTCTCAGGGTTCTTCCTCAGGCTTATGGAATAGATCTGAAGAAACATGCATTTATATATACGTACATAAGACAAGGCACAGACATAATTTGCACCACGTCTGTGCCTTGTCACATGTATGACATCCCATACATCTCATCGGTCCCCCTAGTGGTGGTACAAGGGACAATGACAGCTCAGCGATATGTTCAGTACATCCTGTAGCCACATGTGTTCCTCTCATGGCGGCTTTCAAGAGGCAGCAGGATAATGCTTGGCCGCACACACAAGGGGGTCACAGGAAGCCCCCACAACATTGTCACATGGATTGTCAAGCTACAGGTGGTACAACAGGGTACTAGAACCTCTATGTATGTCCCTATCCCTATGTTGTTGTTTCCAAGCTAGAGGCGGCTCAACAGGCTACTAGAGCCACCATGCCCATTCGCATCACATCTTGATTCCAAGTTAGAGGTGACCCAAAAGGGTACTAGAGCCTCCATGCCCGTATCACATCTTGTATCCAACTTAGGGGTGGCTCAACAATGTACTAGAGCCACCATGCTCATCTGCATCACATCTTGCATCCAAAGTAGAGTCGGCCGAACAGGGTCCTAGAGCCTCCATGCCCACCTGTATCATATCTTGTATCCAAGCTATAGGTAGTCCAACAGGGTACTAAAACATCTATAGCTGCTCGTATGACATCTTGTGTTCAAGCTAGAGGTAGCCCAACAGGGTACTAGAGCCTATATGCCCACCCATATCACATGTCGTTCTATTCAGGCTAAAGGTGGCTCAACAGGGTAATGGAGCCCCCATGCCCACCTGTATCATAATGTGCATCCAAGCTAAAGGTGGTACAACAGGGTACTAGAGCCTCCATACTGTATCACATCTTGTATCCAACCTAGAGGCGGTTCAACAGGGTACTAGACGCTCCATGCCCACCTGTATCACATCTTGTATCCAAGCTAGAGGTGGTACAACAGGGTACTAGATCCCCCATGCCCACATCACATCTTGTATCCAAGCTAGAGGCAGTTCCACAGGGTACTAGAACCTCCATGTCGGCATCACATCTTGTATCCAAGCTAGAGGCAGTACAACAGGGTACTGGAGCCTACATGCCCGCCTGTATCACATCTTGTATCCAAGCTACAGGCAGTAAAACAGGGTACTAGAGCATCCATGCCCTACCGTATCACTAGAACCTCCATGCCTGCATCACATCTTGTATCCAAGCTAGAGGCGGTACAACAGAGTACTAGAGCATCCATGTCCTTCCGTATCATATCTTGTATCTAAGCTAGAGGCAGTACAACAGGGTACTAGAGCCTCCATGTCTGCCCGTATCACATCTTGTGTCCAAGCTAGAGGTGGTACAACAGGGTACTAGAGCCTTCATGCCCGCATCACATCTTGCATCCAAGCTAGAGGCGGTAAAACAGAGTACTAGAGCATCCATGTTCGCCCGTATCACATCTTGTATCCAAGCTAGCGGTGGTACCAACAGGGTACTAGAGCCTTCATGTCTGCCCGTATCACATCTTGCATCCAAGCTAGAGGCGGTACAACAGGATACTAGAGCCTCCAAGCCCCCCGTATCACATCTTGTGATCAATCTAGAGGTGGTACAGCAGGGTACTAGAGCCTTCATGCCTGCTCATACCACATCTTGTATCCAAGGTAGAGGTGCTACAACAGGGTACTAGAGCCTCCATGCCCACCTGTATCCCATCTTGTATCCAATCTAGAGGCAGTACAACAGGGTACTAGAGTCTCCATGCCCACCCATATAGCATCTCGTATCCAAGCTAGAGTCGGTACAACAGGGTACTAGAGCCTTCATGCCCGCATCACATCTTGTATCCAAGCTAGAGGTGGTACAATGGGGTGCTAGAGCCTCCATGTCTGCCCGTATCACATCTTGCATCCAAGCTAGAGGCGGTACAACAGAGTACTAGAGCATCCATGTCCTCTCGAATCACATCTTGTATCCAAGCTAGAGGTGGTACAATGGGGTACTAGAGCCTTCATGCCCGCCTGTATCACATCTTGTATCCAATCTAGAGGCGGTACAACAGGGTACTAGAGCCTCCATGCCCACTCTTATCACATCTTGTACCCAAGCTAGAGGTGGTAAGACAGGTTCTAGAGCCTCCCAAGGGGTCGGTTCCCCACAATCAATGATGCTTTTACTCTGATACTGTAATCACTTATAACAATGTTACAATCACAGAGAAAGTTTTATCCACTCGACAACTTCTAGGGGAGAGTTTGGTCTGACAATGACTGTATATTCTAGATCTGTGCTTGTTGTCAGTGGATAGGAACCATTGTGATTATCTGTACAAGTAAGACCCTTCACAGACCTGCTCACAGCTGGGGGATTGGTACAGCTAGACAATACTCTGTCAGCTAAACAACTAGGACTCCAGGCTGATGACCGCACTGGCCTGTTGCAAATGTTTAGTACAGTCCTCCATTGGTGTGTGAGCTCAGAATCAGCACCTTGGACAGGGGCAAAGCATTGCAGAGCACCCACTGCAATCAGTGAGCCGTCCGAAGAACCTTACTGTGGTCCCCCCACTAAAGACATGTACTTCTGTCTATGGAGATCCGAGCAGTTGGACCCTTAGCAATCAAATAAATGTCTTTAGTGGGAAAACCCCTTGAAAAGAGATTTTCCACAGTAAACTATTCATGACTTTCCTTAGTATAATGGAATGAATAGTTTATTGGCAAGGGTTTGCCACTCAGGATCTCCGCCGATCAGCTCATGGAAGTGGCAGTGGCACCACTGTGACTTCAGTCCATTCCAAGCAAAGCGCCATACATTGTATAGTGGCTCTGTCTGGTATTGCACCTCAGTCCCATTCATTTTATTGGGACTATGCTGCTCTCATGCCATGTGATGAATGGATATGATGTCACTGGCCTGAGAAGAGGCTGCCGCATTCACCAGAGCACCGCAGCCTCTTTAATCAACTGATTGGCGGGGATCCCAAGAGGCAGATTCCCACCAATAAACTTTTCAAGACTCATATGGAGGATAGCTCATGAATAGCTAATTCCTGGAAAACCCCTTTAAGGTGCCCAAACTCATTAGAGAAAAGTAAGCCAGACCCACAGATTTTGGTGGGATCAAGCCAAGCATGCAAGTATATAGGGCAGTCACGACAAATAGCAGTTGGCTGAGCAAGCATTCGGCCAGCAGCAGTTGAATGGGGTCTAAACTTTGTATCTTTGTGTGTAACCAAATAATATAAAAATAAATCACTTTGTAATATATAATTCTCTCACAAAAAAAATTTGATACATGTTCTGTTGGCGATAAATCTGACCAAGGAAGTGTGACAATGTTGTGGGGGCTCCTGTGACCCCCTTGTGTGTGCGGACGAGCATTATCCTGCTGGAAGTCGCCATGAGAGGAACACATGTGGCTGCAGGATGTCCTGAACATATTGCTGGGCTGTCATTGTCCCTCATACCACCACTAGGGGAACCAACTGTTGTATGTGATGGCCCCCCAGACCATCACACCAGCAGGGGGCAGTGGGCCACTCCACAGCAAAGGAAGGATTGGGGCGTTCACCTCGAGGTCTCCAGACACGAACACGGGCGTCGTCAGCACCCAAACTAAACCTGGATTCGTAGCGTCCAGTTTCTTCGTTCACGACATCATTACAAACAGAGATGACGGTGGGTGTCAGAGGCTGTACATGCAATGGGGGCCGCGAGACCAAAAGTCCTTCAGCCAAGTGCCTGGAAATGGTTCCAACAGATTCCGGGGTGTAACGATGGCGCCCCCTGTCTTTGGATGGTGGACAATGAAACATTTGTAGCTGCTAGTGTTTGTCAGATGATCAGATGCTCCTCTCCACTGCTGATCTGTCAGTGGGTCCTGAGCCTGGTCACCTTTTGTGCCCTCATACTGGTCCCAACACCCCCTAACAGTCTGGTCAGACGCTCCTCTCTACTGGTGGTCTGTAGGGGGCATCCTGAGCCCGGTCACCTTGTGTGTCCCCATTCACTGGTCTCCACACCCCCTAACAGTCTGGTCAGACAGTCTTCTTTACTGGTGGTCTGTAGGGGGCACCCTAAGGCCAGTCACATATCCACTGGTCCCAACACCTCCTAACAGTCTGGTCAGACGCTCCTCTCTACAGGGGGTCTGTCGGGGGTCCTGAGCCCAGTCATCTTGCGTGCCCCCATTCACTGGTCCCAACACCTCCTAACAGTCTGGTCAGGCGCTACTCTCTACTGGTGGTCTGTCGGGGTCCTGAGCCCGGTCACCTTGTGTGCCCTCACACATCCACTGCTCCCAACACCTCCTAACAGTCTGGTCAGATGCTCCTCTCTACTGGTGGTCTGTAGGGGGCATCTTGAGCCCGGTCACCTTGTGTGCACCCATTCACTGGTCTCCACACCTCCTAACAGTCTGGTCAGACAGTCCTCTCCACTGGCGGTCTGTAGGGGGCGCCCTGAGCCCAGTCACATTGTGTGCCCTCACACATCCACTGGTCCCAACACCTCCTAACAGTCTGATCAGATGCTCCTCTCTACTGGTGGTCTGTAGGGGGGTCCTGAGCCCAGTCACCTTGTGTGCCTCCATTCACTGGTCCCAACACCTTCTAACAGTCTGGTCAGATGCTACTCTCTACTAGTGGTCTGTAGGGGGTCCAGAGCCTGGTCACCTTGTGTGCCCCCATTCACTGGTCCCAACACCTCCTAACAGTCTGGTCAGACGCTTCTCTCTACTGGTGGTCTGTCGGGGGTCCTGAGCCCGATCACCTTGTGTGCCCTCACACATCCACTGGTCCTAACACCTCCTAACAGTCTGGTCAGATGCTCCTCTCTACTGGTGGTCTGTCGGGGGTCCTGAGCCCGATCACCTTGTGTGCCCTCACACATCCACTGGTCCCAACACCTCCTAACAGTCTGGTCCGGCACTCCTCCCTACTAGTGGTCTGTAGGGGGCGTCCTGAGCCTGGTCACCTTGTGTGCCCTCAAACATCCACTGGTCACAACAACCCCTAATAGTCTGGTCAGAATGGCCAGTGGGGGACAATTCATTGATACGACCATCCGGCTTCTCACATCCCAATAATGCGCCCCTCTCAGACTCTGGTAATGGGGTGACAGCTCTTCTCTGCATCGTAGAGGTGTCTAGTGGCCAACAAGCTCTACACAACTGGAAGAAGAGGTCACTACACACAAGGAGCCTCCGAGAGCCTTTTATAGGCCAAGAGAGGGAACCACTTGCAGGGTCACAGGGGGCAAGACCGTTCATCTAATCACCACATCTCTCACCATTTGTGTGTGTGTGTATATGTAATATATATATATATATATATATATATATATATATATATATATATATAGTAGTAGTGCAGTACACAGAAAGGCCTGTAGAGGGCCGGAGACAAGACTTCTGGTTGGGGTGCTTATTGACATTGGGTGCTGTGATGTGCTGTGAAATAAACGCTGGCAGGAGCCAGACAAAGATATACGCAACTCCTGAGCCGTGTTTACACGTGTGGTGCGCCATTTCCGGTACGAGAGGTCAGCAAACCCGAGGCGAGGGCAGCCAGTTTGCTACATATGGTGGAGGATGCGCTGGCATGATCTAGAGTGGCGCACAAAGCGGCAGGAGCAACAGGTGGATGTCTGCTGGGAGCCGTCCTGTTGTACACAGAGTTTAAAGGGCCAGGAGGCCAAGTGTGTGGCTGTGCTGTGTGCAGTGTTCAAAGGGCCAGGAGGCCGAAGCTGCGGTTAAAGGGCCAGGAGGCTGTAGTTTGTGGTCACTGTGGGAGCAACAGAGTACCTCAGAGAACTTCTGCGAGGCAAGTTGGTGAACTTATTACTTTATTTTGTTCATTGTGGACTGATTAGTCAAGATGGCGATTTTTGAGGAAAGCCACCTAAAAAAGCCCTGCTGTGGTTTCAGGTGGCATGGACTGCAAAGAACCAACAGCAAAGTATGGACATTTCTGCATGATATAATGTTTTTTGTGCATGATGATACCGTGAAAGCTGCACAGGGTGAACAGACATTTAAGGAAGATTTGTCTGAGAACTGTGTTGCTGACCGGGTGGTGCAAGAAAAGACAATTAACTCTGAAATGTCATCCGTGGGGGATGGTGGGATGTATTCTGTGCCTAATATGTGTAGACATGTTTCCCAAATTAAGTCAGGATGTGAACAGGGTGCAATGAGTGCAGCCAACGCCCATGGGGGAGTCAGGGCAAGTATACCTCTAGTGAGAGGGAAGTAATAATGAAGATGGGGCGTGTAGTACTAGAATTGCTGGAGTGAGTAGTACTATGCCTTCAGAGAGAGAAAAGATAGATCATACTAAATCTGCAAAAAAGAGAAAAAAGAAGAAAAAGGCTGCTGCTAGTGAGACAAGTGAGGTTGTCAGTGCAGATCCTGAGGTTCAGGGCAAGACAGCAAGAGAACGCTTGTTTAAAATCCAGGAGGGATTTGCACCAATGCAAGCGTATATAAAGTTTCTGGAGGAAGCATGTCAAAATGCTAATGAAAGACTTGACACACAGTTTGAGAAAGAAAGAACTATCTTGTGTCTGCTTGGAGAAGAGGCCAAGAGGCAAAGGTTGCTAGCAGAGGAACAGACAGATACATTCCTAAAAGAAAAAGAAAGTATTCTTTAGGAAGCTGAACAGCAGAAAGCAGAGAATTCAGCTCTCTTAAAGGAGAATGAGCAAATGAAAACTCAAGAGTTGGAGATGACGTGTTGGGAGTTATAAAGAGCTTCTACAGATACACGTAATCAAACTACAGGTTTGCAGAATCAGGTTGCAGAGTTGAAAATGCAGTTGGCAAAGAAAAATGGTGACTTGGAGTGCCAAATAAGTCAGCTTAAGGAAGAGCTGGAACTAGAGAAAGCTGCTTGCAGGCAGGCAGAGAAGCAAGCACAGATCTTGAAAGACTTACTAGATTACAAAGAAAACCAGGAAGCACTGTATGAGAGACTGGTGTCCCAGCTACAGATGAGCTTCAATGAGAAAGCTGAAGTACATGGAACCCAAATCCAGGAGCTGGAACGGAGTCATGCTGCAGTTGTGGGGAAACTGTCCAAGCAGTTGAAGCAAACTGAAAAAGTGAAAGAAACATGGAAAAGTGAGTGTCTTGAGCTGACCCAAAAGGTGAACATGTTGTTGGAAGACAAGTGGGCATATGAATGCAAGAGAAATACAGTGGAAATGCAGCTCCAAGAGCTACAAATAAAAATAACTGAAAGTGACAGTGTGCAGACAGCGTTGTCTGAGCAGGTGAAGAGACTGCAGGTGGAGCTGGAAGCTCAGACTGAGGAGTCTCAGAGGCTGGTGCAAGAAGAGACGCAGCAGAGGCTTGGTCTCAGTGCAGACCTGAAGATAATGCAAGATGAGAGAGATGTGTTCCTCAAGCAGGTAGAGGAAGATGCAGAAGCTAAGAGAAACCAGTAAGAGCAGGTTGCAACACTTCAGGCTGAGGTGTCTGACCTAAAATATAGACTGGAGAAGAGTGCTGTGTGCTTGGATTCTGTGGAAGAGCAGAAAAGAGAAATACAAGAGGGGTTAGAAGCTACAAGGCAGCAGTATGAAGAGAAGACAGCTGCCTGTGATAAGCTTGAGAAGGTTAAAGTACATCTTCAGCAAGAGATAGAAGGTGCTTCTGTGAAGCTTGGTCTCCAAAAGGAGCTTGCGTCCAAACTAAGAAAGGCGCAGTAAATATGTGAACAGCAGCTGACAGATGAGAAAATCAGGTCTGCAAGATATGTCACTGAACGTAAGCGTGCTGAAGAAAGGGTCTGTAAAAAAAAGACTGAAGGGTTAACTTTGACACGCACCCTGAAAACGATGTCAGAGAAAAAGGTGCCATTCCAAAAGTTCACCAAGAATTCAAGCATGAAAATGAAATGCTGGGCAGCACAGTGTCATGTTGCTGAAAAGAGGGTTCAGAGACTAGTGCGGTCTAGGAGCCAGTTCAGGCAGCGAGTAAAAGAGAAGAAGGGCTTGTGGAAGATTACTAATAATGATGCTGGAAAGCGAACTCTGGTACAAAGAAAACGCAAGGGCGTGGTCCAACAACCGGTGGCAGGAATGAAGAATTGTAAAAATAAGACACAAGTGGTGAAGCATACCAAATAATGTGAAGGTGACCTGAGCACTCCAGGTGAACAGGTTGTAAAGACCTGGGACAGTCCGGAGAAAAGAAATCACTTCTTCAAAGAAAAGAAAAGTCATTAAAGTGGGAGGTGAGCCACAGATGGGAGGTGAGCAATCCTCTGACGTTCAAGTGACCAAAGAGAAGGCAGACGGTGAAACTGCTGAAGCAGAGAAGGCCACGAAGGTAGCAAAGACTGGGGAAAAGGTCTCGGAAATTACTCCTG
This sequence comes from Eleutherodactylus coqui, assembly GCF_035609145.1. NCBI lineage: Eukaryota > Metazoa > Chordata > Amphibia > Anura > Eleutherodactylidae > Eleutherodactylus > Eleutherodactylus coqui. The sequence continues at coordinate 12,168,880 of NC_089849.1, forward strand.
TCCTGGATAAGGAAGTCGTGCAAATGAATGGAAGTATCTCTGTGATAGAGGGCACACAGATGGAAATAAGTGCACATGCCGCTACTATAGTGCAGACTGAAGAAATGACACCGGCAACAGCTGAACAGATGAGTGATATACGATGTAAAGTATTCAATAGAGAGGTTGAGATTCCGAAAATGCCAGTTAGGACAAGAGACCCCCGAGCCTGGAGTTTTGACCATGGAGGGCCAAAAAGAAAGAGTTATATGGCCTACGGCCTATATCAAAGGAGTAGGGGGGTATGTAGTAGTGCAGTACACAGAAAGGCCTGTAGAGGGCCGGAGACAAGACTTCTGGTGCGAGGGTTAACCAAGGGGTGGAGCAGGGACCAAATAAAAGCCAGTTCCTGCCAAAAGGCGTGAGAGAGGACCAGTGCAGCATAGGAAGGTGCTGCAGACTGGTGGCCTAGCAAAGGCCAGAGTCCAAAAGGGATGATGCCCCTGGACTCCCACCAAGTTGGGGTGCTTATTGACATTGAGTGCTGTGATGTGCTGTGAAATAAACGCTGGCAGGAGCCAGACAAAGATATACGCAACTCCTGAGCCGTGTTTACATGTGTGGTGCGCCATTTCCGGTACGAGAGGTCAGCGATCCCGAGGCGAGGGCAGCCAGTTTGCTACATTATATACACACTGCATGCCGCATTCAGGGAAATGAAAATAAATAAAAGTTGCAAATAACTCTAACAGTTTCTTTCCCAATTCCTCACTAAGCAGATGTGGGGCGCTGGCGCTCTCCGTCCATTCCCAGCACACACACCCCTTTATCAGAACTTAAAAAATTACATAAATGCAGCAAGAGCTTGAACATCTGAAGTGCTTATACCGCAGTGTTATACTGACCCCTGCTGGTCACATTGCTGTATTACAGAGGGAGAGATACGTTCATGTCTCCATGAGAGGAAAGCTTGACCCCCGCTATAAAAACTTCTTATTATTTGATTGTTTGTCATTAACAAAGGGGGAAGGGTGCGAAAAATACTTTGTAGAAGGATAAGTTCTGCAACTTTCTAACGCCCCTTTACAAAAGCCGATTGTCGTTTAAAGGAGCGCAAAGGCAAGTGACATCGCTGCTGATTCGTTTGTAGTTGTTTAAGCAGAATGTTTAGACAGGCAGATCATTCTTGAGAATTGTGCAGCTCTCGCTCAGTCCTCACTCACTTCTCGCTCACTTTTCGCTCACTTTTCGCTCAGTCCTCGCTCACTCAGTCCTCACTTAGTCCTCGTTCACTTCTCGCTCAGTCCTTGCTCAGTCCTCACTCACTTCTCGCTCAGTCCTCACTCACTTCTCGCTCACTTCTTGCTCAGTCCTCGCTCACTTCTCTCTCAGTCCTTGCTCACTCAGTCCTCACTTAGACCTCGTTTAGTCCTCGTTCACTTCTCGCTCAGTCCTCACTCACTTCTTGCTCAGTCCTCACTCACTTCTCGCTCAGTCCTCACTCACTTCTCGCTCACTTCTTGCTCAGTCCTCGCTCACTTCTCTCTCAGTCCTTGCTCACTCAGTCCTCACTTAGACCTCGTTTAGTCCTCGCTCGCTTCTCGCTCACTTCTCGCTCAGTCCTCGCTCGCTTCTCGCTCACTTCTCGCTCAGTCCTCACCTTCCGATGTGAATCGCTGAACGGGGAGCATTTAGACATAATGAGAAGTGAGTGCATTAGCAATGAGTTATGTAGGCTAAAACTGAGTGACAGACGTAAAGTGAACGGACCTTGCACAATCACTCGCGTTTAGACATAACAATTATGACGCATTTTTGTTTGTTTGAGCGACAATAGTCACGTGTAAATGGGCCTTAACATAGTTTGGGGCATATATGTTAAAATGACCCTCCGGTTTCAGGACCACATTCTGTCCCGGGACTGGAGGGGAAAGGGCGTATATGTATTACCTCTGGTTGTTCCTCTCTGCCGTCCCTACAATCCACTGATTCTGGGTCCCGTTTTCAACCACCTCAGATGGCCGACGCAGTCTTCAGTTTACGCAATTTCTACAGTACATTGGTGGTGCTAGGGCTCGCACAGGCATATTTGTCCGGCGTGTCCTCAACGCACATAAAATATGCAGTCTATAGCAAACTAGGTGATATACCCGTGTGTGTGTGTGTGTGTGTGTGTGTGTATGTATATATATATATATATATATATATATATAATATATATGGCTGCACAGCCAAGTGGAAGCATGTATCAAGTGGGGACCACAAGGCTCTGTGTTGTATTTTTATACATGATCTGGAGGAGGGAATTGAGGGGAAACTGATCAAATTTGCCGACGACACAAAGCTAGGAGGGATAGCTAACACCAGGGAAGAGAGGATTCAGAAAGATCTAGAAAAGCTTGCACAGTGGGCAACGACTAACAGAATGGTATTTAACAAGGATAAATGCAAAGTCCTACATCTGGGCAAGAAAAATGAAGAAAGCACATACAGAATGGGAGGAATTGGGCTAAGCAGCAGCACATGTGAAAAAGACTTGGGTATACTAATAGATCATAGACTGAACATGAGTCAACAATTTGATGCAGCAGCCAAAAAGGCAAACACAATTCTGGGATGTATTAAGACAAGCATAGAGTCTAGATCACGTGAGGTCATTATCTCCCTCTACTCTACCTTAGTCAGACCTCATCTGGAACACTGGGTCCAGTTCTGGGCACCCCACTTTGAAAAAGACATAGACAAACTGCAGCAAGTTCAGAGAAGAGTTACCAAGATGGTGAGCGGTCTGCAAATCATGTCCTATTAGGAACGGGTAAAGGATCTGGGAATGTTTGAGGAGACTTAATAGCTGTCTACAAATATATATATATATATATATACCTGGTGATCTACCTGTCTGTGTGTATATGTATGTGTGTATGTATATATGTGTGTATATATATATATATATATATATATATATATATATATATATATATACACACACACATACATACTAGGTGATATACCCGTGAGTATATCAGTATAAGAAATGAAAGCTGCGCTGTGATTGGTTGTTATAGATTACACTGCTGAGGTAACATGAAAGGTGCGCTGTGATTGGTTGTTATATATTATACTGCTGAGGGAACATGAAAGCTGCACTGTGATTGGTTGTTATATATTACACTGCTGAGGGAACATGAAAGCTGCACTGTGATTGGTTGTTATATATTACACTGCTGAGGGAACATGAAAGCTGCACTGTGATTGGTTGTTATATATTATACTGCTGAGGGAACATGAAAGCTGTGCTGTGATTGGTTGTTATATATTATACCGCTGAGGTAACATGAAAGCTGTGCTGTGATTGGTTGTTATATATTATACCACTGAGGTAACATGAAAGCTGCGCTGTGATTGGTTGTTATATATTATACTGCTGAGGTAAAATGAAAGCTGTGCCCCCGGATTTATTCGCCTCTATTCCCAGCTTCTGCGCATGCCCCAGACGCATGCGCAAAAGACGCGGATTTCCAGGGTAATTTAAAATCTCAGAGAACCTGGAGATTTCACGGGGGGCCGTGGTACATGTTCCCTGGTGACGTGATCGCCGCTATCCAATGGATAACGGTGATCACATAAAAATAAAAAAAGTTAAAGGTTCACCTCCCGTAACAGATCCGAATTATGAGGGAAGGTGAAATTACTTACCTAAGGCCTCCAGCGATGTCCCTCAATGGCATCTTTATCTGCCGACCTTTCCCGAGCTTCGGCGCATGCCGCCATCAGCAAAATGTTGGATGCAAGCGCAGAAACTGAGGAGGGACCAGGAAATTATAAATCTCCTTGCTCCTGGCTACTAAAGGTAGCTGAGAGCCTGGGGCAGTGACTGAGGTCCACAGTGACCGGTCCCCGGTCACGTGATCGCCGCTATCCAATGGATAATGCCGATCACGTAAAAGTTAAAAAAGACAGTTGAAGTGTAATGCTCCTTTCGGTTTGGGCCCCGTTGTGCAGCCAGACAGAAGACTAGGGCCACAATGGTTATGTTTCTGAACACGGGACAAACAGCGCTATCCATTTGGGGGGGGGGGGGAGTCTTCATTCCTATATATGCTGTACAAAAAAAGTGTTTTTAAAATGACATAATTGCCAGAAAAACAAAAATCGTTATTTTTTTCTTCTGCTTTGCTTAGATTCATTCAAAAACTGTGCAGTTAGAATATGCAGTTTACCCCTAGATGAATTCGTTAAGGGGTCTAGTTTTCAAAATGGGGTCATTTGTGGGGGTTTTGCATCATTTTGGCCGCTCAGGGGGCTCTACAAGTGGGCAATGGGGCCTAAAACACCTTCAAGCAAAATGTCTGTTCTGAAAGCCACTGGCTGCTCCTTTCGGTTTGGGCCCCTTTGTGCATCCAGACATAACGACCACAACAGGTATGTTTCTGAACACAGGACAAACAGAGGGATCCATTTTGGGGTGTAAATACTCATTTTCATGTGCACTATAGAAAAAAAACTGTCTTTAAAATAGCATATTTGCAAAAATATGAAGTTTTATTTTTTCTCCTCTAAACTGCATTAACTCCTAAAAAGAAACAGTGGGGTAAAAATCCTCCTGACCTCCATCAGTGATACATTAAGATGTGTACTCCTTAAAGTGGGGTCATTTGTGGGGGTCTCTATCATTGTGACATCTATGAGCCTTTGCGATCTTGGCTTGGTGCAGGAAAACAAAATGTTCCTCAAAATGTTGATAATTAATGTTAAAATTGTACGTCTCCTAAATGGTTAAAAAAAACAAAAGTTTTTCAAATGTGCTTCCAGAATAAAGTAAACAGATGGAAATCTATATCTTATCAAAAATTTGTACAATATATTTGCACATATTTGAGATATTGCTGTTGAAAATGTGAAATTTAAATTTTGGCGCTTTTAATAAACATACACAAATTCTATCAGTCTGTTTGTACCACCTAAATGAAATACAACATGTGGCAAAAAACAGTGTCAGAATCACTGGGATATGCAAAACCTTAACGGAGTTATTCTATGTTAAACTATAAACCAACCTAAGGTAAACATAGTCCTAGAACCAAGCTCAGCACATAGATAAAATACCAAAACCAGCCTCATAAGATAAATACAGCCCAGAGCAAAGCTAAATACATATATACAGAACCAGAACCAAACTCATAACATAAATACAGCCCCAGAACAAAAAACTTATACCATAAATACAACATCAGAACCAAGCTCTTTATATAAATAGAGCAGCAGAATCAGGCTCATAATATAAATACAGCACCAGTACCAAACTCAGTATATAAATACAGCACCAGAAACAAGCTCTTAACATAAATACAGCACCAGATTCAAGCTTAGTACATAAATTCAGCATCAGTACCAAGTTCAGCATATAGGTACATACTGCATGGATTGCACATAGCTAAGGTCAGCCGTGCTCTGCACCCCCTATAGCTACACCCATGCCAGCTCAGAAGGCTCCTTGGTCACCAAAAATGCATCTAGTGTAAAATATAGTAATAAGACAAGAATGGAGAGGAGGGGGATGCAGCTGCAGCTTCTCACTCAATGGAGGGGAAACTACAAGATCAGAGACCTGATTGGCTCCGAACACAGAAAACAAGTATTACATGGCACTCATGCAGCAGGTTAGAGAGGGGCTGCGCTGTGACTATAGGGGAGCTCGCTGCCTCCGGCACATATGGCTTATATAACAGATGTGCGGCACACATGTCACGTTCCTCCCAGACATGATCCCGGCACACGCAGCTCATCCGCTCTCAATAACCTGGTTTTTAGCTGGGAAATCTGAGAAGAGGAGAATGTCTCTGCTGACGTCACCCCTTCCCTCGGGGAGCGATCGTTCCCGCAGACCTTGCAGACGAATAACATTTTTAACTTTGTGCTATGGTGATGAACGCTGCGCCCAGAAGGCCAGATGTCGGCTCGCATTAAACTGCACCTGACACCTCTGTACCGCGGAGCAGAGCTACTGAACACGGCGTGTATAGAGCGCACATAACCACTGAGCCCTCCTGGTCAAGCCATGTGTGGGACAATGCACCTTCTGCACTCTTATCAGCCATTTCTTACCTGGAAGGGTTGACTATACGACAGAGGAAGATACTCTATTATTCTCGGTTATCAGCCCGTAAATAAGAAGGCAAGGCTTGAATAGAGACACAGAGAATCCTAGCAACATAAATGCTAATGTTCTGGATGATAGAATTCACCCCTGATACTATTGGTCTCCCCTCTGACTTGTGGAGACCCTTATGCATTATGGGTAATGCACAGAAAGCTGGCATTTATGGGCGACTGGGTATCAAAAAATCAAATGCTATCCTTTCAATTGAATGTGACTCTAATGCAGTTGTAAAAGTGAATGAGAGGGATTGAATGAACGCTGTTTAAACGGAATGACAAGTGAACGAGACAATGATGATTCTTATAGGTGCATAAAATGAATGACAAGCGAGAAACAATGCTGAACGATGCTAGTGATACTCAAAGCCATCTTTTGAGCGATAATCGTTGTGTGTAAATGTGTGCCCATTGTGCACTTACCATGCACTTTTCGTCCATCACTGACTTCAGGTCCCCATGAAATCCTTGTCACTCAGGACGATAAGATTAGATGGACCGCACGCTGTGTTCTCCGTGGGCAGCGCTGATAACAGCTGATAACATTCTTTAACAGCTGATAACAGCCACTGTCCCACTGGAGAACAATAGCGATGTATTTAGAGAACAGACCACCTGCTGTTCTCTAAATACATGCAATGAATTTCTAAAGGGCTGATTAGCCCATTAGTACCTAGGCAAAATGATCGCTCAAAGCTGTCAGTTTCTGATGAATTGTGAGCGATCATCTGTGTGTAAATGGACCTTACTCATTGGGATAAATGTACGACCTGAAGGCCATCATTGTTGTTTATTTGTTCTCCAAGCCTATAAGAGATAAGGTGCCTGTTCCCCCTGACCCTTAAAGGGGTTGTCTCGTGAAATCAAGTGGGTCTATACACTTCTGTATGGCCATATTAATGCACTTTGTAATGTACATTGTGCATTAAATATGAGCCATACAGAAGTTATTCACTTACCTGCTCCGTTGCTAGCGTCCCCGTCGCCATGGTTCCGTCTAATTTCGGTGTCTTCTTGCTTTTTTAGACGCGCTTGCGCAGATGGATCTTCTCCGCTCGGCTCGGAAGCATCAGCGTTTTGGCTCCGCCCCCTTGTACGCATCATCACATAGCTCCGCCCCCATCACGTGCCGATTCCAACCAATCAGGAGGCTGGAACCGGCACACGTCATGGGGCCGAGCTACGCGATGATGCGTACAAGGGGGCGGAGCCAAAACACCGATGCTTCCGAGCCGAGCCGAAGGGAGAAGATCCATCTGCGCAAGCGCGTCTAAAAAAGCAAGAAGACACCGAAATTAGACGGAACCATGGCGACGGGAACGCTAGCAACGGAGCAGGTTAGTGAATAACTTCTGTATGGCTCATATTTAATGCACGATGTATATTACAAAGTGCATTAATATGGCCATACAGAAGTGTATAGACCCACTTGATTTCGCGAGACAACCCCTTTAAGTGTGATTGTTCTCAGTAAGAGAAATCAAGTAATCTTGTAGACATGATACCTTGTAATGGCTAACAAAAATACATGATGTTATTGCAAGCTTTCGAACCTCTCAGGGTCCTTCCTCAGGTAAAATGACCCTGAGAGCTTCAATCGCTCGCTGTAACATCATGTATTTTCTGTAAGCCATTAGAAGGTATCATATCTACAAGATTACCTGGTTTCTCTTACTGAGAACAATCACACTTTGCTCCACTGACTAACACGGCTGACCTTACAAAATGGGAGGAGGACGAAGAAGAAGACTGGGAGAGTGTAGACCATGAGGCAGCAGCCGGTCCACTGCTGTCCCTCATAAAATCTCCTCTTACCATCTTTGATGGTATCGCCCCTACCATGGCCCCTAAACCTTTGTCCAAACAGGTGTAGAAAAGGTTTATTATAAGAATCAGTCACATCAGTTCTGGAAGAACTCAATCTCAGTGCGATCGGTGGACACCAACCCCAAAAAATCAAATGCTTTTCCGTTTTTACACTCCGTCAAATCACCTACAGATTGCTTGTGCTTACACTCTTTAATTGCTTCTAAGACGTCTCAGCAGATGTTTGTAAGTTGGTTTCACGTCAGGCTTCACAAATTACTTATTCAGAAGCAAAAAAAACTGTATTTGAAAAAACCTCCAGGGATTTAAATCCTTTAACCCCTTGAGTGGCACGCCCGGAAATTTTCCGGGATGAGCTCCACTGCTCATAGCGACATAGCCCGGAAGATTTCCGGGCTATGTATCACTATGGGAGCTGCAGAGCACAATGCCACAAGCTGTGACAGTGTGCTCTGCCTGCACAGTCCCACAGAGAACAAAGCAAGGGCTTTGAAAAACTAGCAGAAGATATTGCCGATATGCCGGCAATCTCCTGCTTTGTTTACAGGTTGCCATAGAGACCATCGGCTTGTCAGAAGCAAGCCGATGGTCTCTGTGGCAGGGAGAGCTGGTGCTTGGCTGTCAGAGGACTTCTAGGCACCAGCTCTTACAGCAGAGATCAGACAAAAACCTCTGATCTCTGCTGTGTTAACCCTTTACATGCTGCAGTCTATGTGACTGCAGCATGTAAAGGGCTGTCACCATCGGACCCCCGGAATGTGATCAGGGGGTCCTGATGGGTCCCTGTGGAAGTCCCCTAAAGGGACAAAAAAAAAGTTAAAAACAAAAACAAAAGTAAAAAAAGTATTAAAAAAAATTATAAAAACACTTGTCTCCCTTTACTTTGTAAAAAATCAAAAATAAAATCACACATGTGGTATCCATGCATCGTAATGACCCAGAGAAGGAAGGTAATACATTATTTAACCCCTTAATGACATGGCCCCTTTTTTTCTTTTTTCCCCATTTCTTTTTTTCCTCCCCCATGTTTAAAAAATCACAACTTGTCCCGCAAAAAACAAGCCCTCACATGGCCGTGTCAATGGAAAAATGAAAAAGTTATGGCTCTTGAGACGCAACTGCAAAATTAGTTGAAATTCAATGATTAGACCATTTTAAAAAACCTGCCCTGGTGGGTCTGACAGGGTGGTGGGAAACCCGCCACTCAAGGGGTTAATTGATCCAGCCCGTAAATTATGACGTATGGAGCCGTCCACAAGTTCTTGTTCCCACTTATTTAAAAGTTCGGGAGACCTTAAGCGAGGCGCTGGTGTAACGGGAAATCTCAACTGTTCTACTGAGGATATACTTCGCAGGGGATTGGGTTTCCCACCAGGATTTTTTATTGTATTTATGAGCGATATATAAATTTTTAAAAATCGTTTTCAAACTAGTAACTCCTCCATTGTCACCCTCCAGTCCAGCATCAGTGAACACCTTCTTAGCATCCTGCACCCATTGACCTGTATTCACGGACCCAGACAGGAAGCCGGCCATAACACACAGCCCCCACTCAACGGAGACTAATCCTGCTGTAACCCTACAAAACCCCAAGACTAACACCGCATCCCATCCCATCGTGTTTGTCCTGTAAGGTAGTTTACGGGGTCATCAGGGGATATCCATAATTAGGACGGACATGGAGAAAGTCACGTCGCTGCAGGCGGACACATACTTAGCCCTGACTAGTTAGGGTTAATCGTCTCCCTGCTGCTGTTTAGCTGGTGATTTACAGGTCCGTCAGCTAATCAGTATCCTCATTAATTATGTCAGCAATCTGTGAGGATTGGCAGCTCTATCAGCCAATCAGCAAATTCCCTATCGATATATAATCCGGCTGTTCCTGGCTAGAAGTGTCGGTTATACTTCTTGTCTTGGCTGCACTCACAGAGTACCTGGCTGTTGCCTGGCTCGTACTCTGCGGTTCTGTCTGTTTTGTATTCTCTACATTGTCGTCTATTATCTGCAGTTCGTTTGTTGTTTTGTTGGTGTTCTGTGTTTTATGTTCAGTCCTTCCACAGTCCTCACTTCAGTTCTCCAGTTCTTCTCTGACTTTGGATCTTGCCTCATTCAAGCAGTAGGGTTGTCCCTTTCAGGACGGGTCCTCTGCTTCAAGGCTGGGCTGTCAGAGATGTTCAAGGTGTTCCGCTCAGATCAGTACCCCTTTGTTTGGTCCGCTCCTGCATCTTGCCACCATTAGCTTCATGTACTCTCGCCTGTCCAGACGGCTCAGGTACCTTGCTCACCATAGTTTTGTCAGCAGTCTCGCACAGACGTGACAGAGAGGGTAATAAGCATTCACATGTATATAGAGATATCCACCTCCGCACAGATTGATCTACAACTTACGGCATTCTTGTTCACGGTGTGCGTATACTCGTACTGCGTATGCACATTTATGTTCCAACCTGCGTACATTTATGTTAGAGAAACACCCTATCTGATAGAAGTGTACAAGCGTGAAGAGATGTCAACATCCGTGCAGACAATACATAGCTCAATAGCGATCGCTCCAGCGCTCAAATCAGCGCACGCACATTCATCAAAGGGCTTCATGTATGAAAGAAAAGACATAAACATATCGGGGTGGAGTCATGTTATGTACGTCCATAGATATCATCCAACCAGGAATAACCAATATAGTGTAAACAATGATAACCAATGATATATAATAGTCCATGTAATTGTAGATCTGAATAGAACAAGCATTCAGCATGTAAAGGGCGATAATAGCTACACCAAAGATGGGCGCTATATGACCAAACAGAACATTGTAAGGGTGGATTTCTGCCCAATATCCAGCAAGCTTCCTCTAATACATAAGCCCATATTTACATAGGATTACAGAAAGCTGCTGAACGGAAGAACAACTGCTAACAATATTTCGGTCCCTGTAAATGCTTACAATTCATTCAGCAATCAGAAAATTGAACAAGTGAAGAACAATCACTCTGAGTACGGCCGGGCTCACACGAGCGGTCGGATTCCCCAGCAGAACACCTGTGAATGATCAAGGAAACAAATTGCGTACAATCGCGTATGCATGGTCTTCTATGCGGATGTACGGACAGCGTAGAGTCCGCACAGAAGAAAGAACACAAGCAGGGGATGACATCAGAAAGTTACCCAACCCCCTGGAAACACTCTTCTATGGCTCAGGCGACATTCCCTTGTGCTGTCATGGTGGGAGCTGTTCCGGGAGCCTTCAGGATGGGATACTCGTCTCTGGGCTCGGCTGGTTTTATACTACTATTTTTTGGAAGTAGTATAAACCACTTTAAAGAACCAACACTTATTCTTCTGAAGGAAAAGCCCAGAAGAACAAGCGGAGGCTGCAGACAGTATGGATGGGTGTGCTGCTTTCTAGATTGAGTTCTCCATTGTCTGCCCACAAATTCCTGCTTTCTTTATACCATTTGTATCCGGTCTCTTAGCACCTTACATTCGATCTGCAGTTTATATGCAATATATTTGTATATGCACTGTGGATCAAACGCATCCATAGAGATCAATGCAGCTCATACTAGTGAAATCCGTGATCAAATAAAGCATGATGCAATTTTTTTCTCCCACTCACAGAATCTGCAATTCCTACCTGCAAGTGTGAGCGAACCAGCGTAAATCAATGCCTTTCAGTACTCCCGTATTACCGCATAACATGCAGCTTACAAACAGCAGTCAGCCATACGCTTGGCAACTATTTTGAGCAACAGTTCAGATGATAGTTGTAATGCGTAAAGCCGCTCTAGACATGCATAATAGTTCTACCCCCCTACATATGTCTAGCACAGATAAACTAAATTGGATTTGCCGGTCTGCAGCATTGTTCCATTATTCCTAATGTATTTTTTGAACTATTCTTCTTAATGAAGTGTTTTGGGTTTGAGCTAATGCTGCAAATAGGCAAATCCAATTTAGTTTGGTATAGCAGTCTGTGATTGACATGTGACTATCATAGTCCTTTATCCTTCAATTGTCTCTCCCTTTATCTATCTATCTATCTATCTATCTATCTATCTATCTATCTATCTATCTATCTACCTATCTATATATAATGTATGTGTATATATATTATAGAGGTGCACTACAGAGAAGGGCCTGTAGGGGGCAACAGACAGACATTGTGGTGCCTGAGAAAAGCGAAAACGCCCACAGGTGTGGTCGGGAGGTGGGATATAAGTGTGCATTCCGGCTACAGTCAGGGGAGATGTTGGCTGAGAGAGCCAGAAAGACAGCTCAGTGGAGCTGGAAGGGCTGTTAGCCCCAGGGTCTAGTGCAGACCAGGAAGGCGGGAGGTTGACAGGGGTGACCACCCTAACCTCAACACCCAGGTGGGGTGTATATGGACTGTGTGTCCCACCTGGCTTTCAGGCCGTATGCCTCTCCTCAGGCTGTCAGGCAGAACACACAGTCCATGTACACCCCACCTGGGTGTTGAGGTTAGGGTGGTCACCCCTGTCAACCTCCCGCCTTTCTGGTCTGCACTAGACCCTGGGCTAACAGCCCTTCTAGCTCCACTGAGCTGTCTTTCTGGCTCTCTCAGCCAACATCTTCCTTGACTGTAGCCGGAATACACACTTATATCCCACTTCCTGACCACACCTGTGGGCATTTTCGCTTTTCTCAGGCACCACAATGCCTGTCTGTTGCCCCCTATAGGCCCTTCTCTGTAGTGCACCTCTACATATCCCCCCCTTTGATAAAGGCCATAGGCCATATCACACTTTTTTTTTCTTTTGGCCCTCCAGGGTCAAAACTCCAGGCTCGGCGGGGGTGGGGGTGGGGGGGCTCTTTCTGTTTTTACTTGTCTGACAAGTTCTTTTTTCTTGTCTGCGCTCTGCTCATCACATCCTTGCAGATCTCTCTCAGACTTCGCCCTCACAGCTTGCAGGTTGACTTCCGAGTGCAACTTTGTATCCTCAGTGGCTTGTAACTCATCTTCAAGTTCCTCTACCTGAATCTTGCTTTCTTCTACTTCCTTAGACTTTTTTAGTTCATGTTCACTCTTATAACCATCATCCTTGGAGCTAACTAAGTCTTCCACTTCAGTGCACTGTAGGGGGTCAAACTGACCGTTGAGCGGATGCTGTCTGCCTCCAGATTAGTCTTGAGATATGGGTACCCATAGACGACACAAATGGACAACCACATGCTGGATGAGTTGTCAGAGTGAAGTGAAGTTTATTCAGAGTATTACAGAAGTTATAGGGAAAAGTTTGCTGACGTATGATTTGATTACTGCGCATGCCCAAGGCATGCTCAAGGCTACATAACATCTGCAGATTTTAATTGAACAATATATCTTTCAAAGACATTTCTTACATCAATGTCCGGAGACAACTGTATCAAAGCAGAACATGTTCCCAGGCGCTTCAAAGCAAAGGGAGTAAATTTCTCTAGGACAGAGAGAACGCTGATTACACACACGGGAACATATCCAAGGTCATTATATCTGAGATTTAACATTCTTCTAAGTAAAGAGTGAAATTAATACAAAAACATGCATTTAGCAAAACAGCAAAGAATACAAAATGGAGTCGCTGTAGTCAATGATTAATACACTTATCAATTTAAAAAGGCATAAACGTGAATTAACCCCTCACATTCCCCCGTTTTGGACATGGGGTCAAGACAAGTATGACTCCTAGTCCATTAACACGTGATTCATATCGGCGAAGAGAAAGCTTTTTTCAGTACATTTAGAAATACATGAAATTATAACCTTAATTGCTCTATAAATGCATAATAAAATCATCACAACTTGTAATACACTTTGTAGGATCCCCATAAACCAACCTCCTAAACCAGAAAACCAATTGGCAGGGTTCAAAGCACTAAATGTGTTACCCCACCAGCTATCTCTGGTTTCTGAGTTTTCATTTGTCCATGCAAACAGTTCTTTTGACGGAACAGGAACAGCCAAGAAAGGAAAACCAGTGGCACCAGGTGTGTGTACAAGTCCAACAGTACTTGGTGGTGTCTAACAAGGTGGTTTTGGGCATTGTCCCTTTGCACCCTCTCACAAGGGCGAAGCATGGAGTGAAGAGTCCAAAAGTCCATCAATAAACAAAATGTCCTTCATTTTCCTTCTCATGGGGGGGGGACAAAGGTAGGGCGTGAAAAGTCCATTAGTCCTAAAACAAACAACAGTTCTTTCAACTTTACTTAAAGTAGGTGTGATCAGCAGGACTTGACAGGGCCCTTTGACTCTGGGCCCTAGGGATTTCCGGACACGTCTCTTTGCGACCACCCAATCTCCAGGTAGTAGGGAATGAGATCCCTCTAAGTTGTCTGGGCCTGGAATGGGAGAAAAAGACTAGATTCTGGGTTACCATTAGTTGGTCACACAGGTGCTTTTACATATCCGGCTACTATGTCATAGCCCTGCTGTAGGGCCTGTGGATGATACAGTCCCAATCTTGGCATAGAGCCAAACAACACTTTCTTTAACTTAAAAGGGTTGTCCCGCGCCGAAACGGGTTTTTTTTTTTTTCAACCCCCCCCCCCCCCCCGTTCGGCGCGAGACAACCCCGATGCAGGGACCTAAAGAAAGCTTACCGGAGCGCTTACCTTAATCCCCGCGCTCCGGTGACTTCTATACTTACCGGTGAAGATGGCCGCCGGGAACCTCTTCCTCCGTGGACCGCAGCTCTTCTGTGCGGTCCATTGCCGATTCCAGCCTCCTGATTGGCTGGAATCGGCACGTGACGGGGCGGAGCCACACGGAGCTACACGGAGCCCCATAGAGAACAGGAGAAGACCTGGACTGCGCAAGCGCGGCTAATTTGGCCATCGGAGGGCGAAAATTAGTCGGCTCCATGGGAACGAGGACGCTAGCAACGGAGCAGGTAAGTAAAAAACTTTTTATAACCTCTGTATGGCTCATAATTAATGCACAATGTATATTACAAAGTGCATTATTATGGCCACACAGAAGTGTATAGACCCACTTGCTGCCGCGGGACAACCCCTTTAAGCGTACCATTTAGTCTTTTAACTTTGTCTAAAACTCTGCAGGTGTGAAGTGTGTACCTTTGTTTGAGTCAATCACTTCCGATGCCCCATATCTGCAGGTTACCTCATTCATCAGCTCCTGTACGATTACCTGCTTATTTACCTTGATAACAGGGTAGGTCTCCGACCTGGAAAGACATCAACAACAACAAGCACGTGGTCATACTTCCCAATAAGTGGGAGCTGAGTGTAGTCAAATTGCAATCCCTGAAATGGGTAGAGTGGTCTAGGGAAGTGTGATGTGGCACATTTACTTCTGCCCTGTTGCTTACGGCAAAGGTCATGCAAAATTGGACAAGTGATGATGCAGCAACTTACAGGAAACCCAGGAGCCACCCGTCCGTGTTCAAGCGTCGACATCATTGCTGCTTTGAACGGGGTGCTGGATGAGGCAAGCATCGCCACCATGCTGAAGGAGATGCTAGAAGGCCTGGAGTACCTGCATAAGAACGGCCAGATCCTCAGGGATGTTAAGGCTGGAAACATCCTTCTGGGTGAAGACGGCTCCGTGCAGATCGCAGATTTCGGCGTCAGTGCGTTTCTAGCCACAGGAGGCAACATTGTCAGGAATAAAGTCAGAAAGACCCTTGTGGGCACGTCATGCCGGACGGCACCGGAGGCGACGGAGCAGGCCAGAGGACACGACCTCAAGGCGGACATCTGGACCCCCGGTAGGTGTGTCTTTCCGTGCATTTGCTGGGCCATCATGGGGCACAGGGACCTTGGTGGGCAAGTTCTGTTGACTGTTCGCCATTCACCGTCCCATTTCTGCTGCTTGTATTTGTAAAGTCTTTAGCATATCAAAAGTCCAATGTTTGTATCAAAGTAATTCAAAGTCCAAGTTATTGTTAAATTCTTCTTTTCTTCCACGGCTTAAGGGCCGCTGCCTTTGCTGTGTGATCTGTTATGGTGTTGCCTCTTGTTTCTCTGCTGTAGGAATTGGTGTGAGCTTTCCACTTGGTCACCGCTGCACCATTCTTAACAAGCTGTCTGGCCTTCCATGTTAGGCCGTAGTCATGAGCTTATGCCAAATGCATACTGGGAGTCAGTGTAAATGTTTGCCGTCTTACCTTCTACCACTCCACACGCCTCAGTGAGGGCCTGTAACTCCGCTTCCTGTCCTGGGACATGCGGAGGCATTCTGCTTTTAGGACATCTTGTTGCGTGATCACTGCATATCCAGCGTGGAGTCGTCAATCACCCTGGTACCATCTACAAAAACAACTCAGAATATACATTATTAACAAGCTGGGAAGACACATTTCTTAAGGGCTTTAAGTTGACATAAAGAAAAGACTGTGTCTGCAATTGCATCTTCCTGGGCATGTGCCAGGGGGTACTGATGGACCAAGGGGGCTAAGAGCTTGGTCCTCTGTGTACGTAAGAGTGAGGACGGGTAGAGGTGTCGCTTGGTCTGCTGCCATCCGACATAAGGTCGGGTGACTTTCAGACCCGGGGTGTATACGAGCCTCACCGGACAGGTGAAGTTTGATACAACCTCCCAAGGGTCCCATCACGCAATTCTCAATATGCTTTCAGGACCTTCCAGCACAAGGAAGCGCGTGAGGTATCGTGACCCTTTAAACATTACCTCAAGCGGTTCAGTTTCTGCCAGCTGAATTGGCACTTCTGAAGCCCCTTGCACCGATTACCGCTAGACAATCAGGCTGGTATTCTATTTCAAATAGATCATAACCTTGTTGTAAAAAGGAAAAAGAAAAAAATTAAAAATTTAAAAATAGCTTTAAAAATAGCTGACCTGCAATACCTAGATCACCTATATCTTCTCTCCCCCCCTTTTGAACTAGGGTACTTAGTTGGAAGGGTAACCGAGTTCAAGGTAGTAGAAGAATGACAAGAGCACATTGTAGCTGGATTTGACGGGCCAGAAATAAGTGCTTGGGTTGCACTTGCGTGTATATGCTCCGGGTGTCATGGGGGGTGAGGACCACTAGGGGAGTTGGTTCAAGACCAACTCCGAAGATTTGTTAACCATTGCCTGTACTGCTGCCACCGCACAAACACATGAGGGAGCTCCTCGAGCCACTGGATTCTGAGTAGCATCCAGGTGGCCGTGGTCGTCCCCTGTGCTTTTGTGTCGATACTGTCACCTGGTCAGAAAATTCAGTACAGAAAAGAATAACGGATGAAGTATAAAAGGGTGAGAGAAAAGAATACGTAGTTGTATAAGAGCGAAAACAAAGTGGACCAATGGGGGCAGTATGAAAACAAGGCCCAGAAAGGTGCGGAATTTGGCAGCAGGTGTAAGTACAGGTATGGCCGTCCGTACGTTTCTTCTATAGAGCATTCTCAGAAACAGTATAGTTATGACTTGTTGGCAGGCTGCCAAATTATCAGCACACAGCGCCTACATCACACACATTATGCATACATTACAGTCTGAACACGGGTCATTAATTCTCATCCGTTCATGCAGTCAAGTCTCATTCAAATATTAGTAAGAGTTCACACAGGACGTAACGGTATGATGCAACTGTCCTCATCTTGCAGACAAATACATTCAATCATTCTCACCCCTCCCTGGGATCAGTCAAACTTTGACTGTCTGTAATACCAGAGAAGTATACCAGATTCCACATCAACCACTTTGTAAAACTAATGAACACACATTTAGCAATTATGCACACGTCCGACCAGTTACAAAACTGACATTTACACAAAGAACAGCAAAAACAGCAAGATTCACTGGATTCATTACGGGTTTCATTCTATTCAAGCAAGCAGGGTTACTCGTTCAGTGTTCTCCACTCTAATCTTTTTGGCTTTGAGAGGCACGCATTCCTCTATCTCTCTGGAACAGAACTAAGATTTTTGGAAAACAGCCAGAATATCCAGGCTCCAAACCACACCAATCAAACCTGGACGGCAGAGGAATAGTTAAACGCTCACACAAAAAAAAAAAAAAAAAAAAAAAAAAAAAAGAACAAAAGACTAAACGTATGACAAAAAATTAGATTACATAACATGAAGACACACAATATTGGTTATTTGTCACACATAACTATCCACAGATTCTACATGAACTTGCTTTATGTCCCAAAGGGACGCAAACTATAAAAGAATTCCCTTTTTCTGATAATTACCGTATCCACACGTTTCTTAATCCATCTATTCTAACTTACTTTCACCAACTTTTGCTTATCTCTGAATCTGTGAGACCTTGTGGGTCTCAGATCCCCAAAATTCTAACTTGCTTTGTCTGTCCTTTGTTATTTCTCTAACTTGCTTTTCCATATAGGCATACTCTTTGCCTTAAACATTTCTACTATTTCACATGAATTTTTGAGACAGGATTTGTAGCCCCAGTGTCTATAAGGAAGGGCACTTCCTCACTTCATATGGAAACAGGCTCGAGAGTCTGAGTGCCTCTATCCTCTGTTTCCACGGTAGGGATACTGGGGCTGGATCGCCGGGACTTCATTGGGACGGATTCGGGCGACGCGGCGTTGTCGCTGGGAGTGGCGCCCTGATCTGTCTCCTGGTTACAAGGTTTCTTGGGACAGCGGCAATGCTTGGCCAGGTGGCCTACCTTGCCGCAGTTGTAACACTTGCGTGTTTTGTTGTTGGATTTGTCTTGGGGCTGCACCTTCCCCCCCCTGGTTGCTATAGTATTTGACCGCCACTGCAGGGCGCTTCTTATCCATAGCAAACCCTACTGCCTTTTTATACAAGTCTCTGGGCTTGGCTTGTTGCCAATCAGGGGTGCATGCTTTTATTTTACTTGCCAATGATGGGCCAATGCCTTGCATGAACGCTTCACACATCATTGGGTAGTACACTTCATCTGTACGGAGGGTGAGACCCATGTCTCTAGCCTTTGTTTCTAATCTGCCAAAATAACATTCAACGGTTTCATTCTTTTCCTGTTTACACATAGTTAAAGCTGTTTGTTTTTGTAAAGGGTTTTGTTGTCCGCACCTGGGACAATGCCAATAAGGTTTTTTTTTTTTTTTTTTTCTTTGGGGCTCTTGTGGCGGAGTTGCAGCGGTACAACTCTGATACTCAGGAAGAATCTCAGAGCTGCTTGCGGTTGGTAAAATCGGGTGCATTCTGGTCGGATCACGCACCGGGGGTGCATACACAAGTATGCCCTCAAACACCGGCTCACAATCCCACCGTTCTACGTTTGCCTTTCTACTATATTTGATTATGGCCTCTACTCCTTTATCTAGATTGGCGTCTTTGATAGCTTTCTTGTGTTTTATTCCGTACTGCCGCCAGAACTCATAGTTAAGAGTTCCTGCCTTTTTAAGCCCTATCAGCTGGTAAACTTTACGGGCTTGTTTATAACTGTCCTCCCCCTCTCTCTCCCTAATTATCTCAATAGGGGTCAAGAACTGAGACCCCATACTAATAATTGGACTTGCCATTTTTGATTCACCGGTAAATCTGGCGGTCGCGATGACCTTTTAAGTCCCTTCTGCCAGGTCGCGGCTGGCAGGACACTATGGACTTCGATGTCCGCTATCTCTACCTCAGTCCTTCGGGTAGATCAGGACAGTCCCTTCTGCCAAGCCTACGGCTGGCAGGGTATGAATGTTTAATATTCACTTATTAGTATTATGGACTTGGTGTCCGCTGTCTCTACCTCAGTCCTTCGGGTAGATCAGGACACAGTCCCTTCTGCCAAGCCTACGGCTGGCAGGGTACGGATGTTTACTAGTAGACCCTTTATGGAGAGAGAGGAAACCACCTCTCACCTTTATACGCGGCCTCTGTGATCTTATAACAAATGACAGCTAGGAAAATGAGTGCGGCAGTCAGAGTACAGCAGAAAGTTATCAGTTCAATAGTAGCAGCAGACAGCATGGCAATATACACATGTGGGTTCTTTCCGTCTAACACGGTTACTAAGAACACCGTAAGTTACACAGGCAGAAATATTCAATACGCATGCAGCGACAAACCTTCTCTGTCGACACGTGGATTTTGGAGACAGGGGGGCTCAGATCTTTGAGTGATAAGTCAATGGCTTACCTTACACCGGTGTTTTGTAGATCTGAGGTCCCGTGTCCCCTAGTCCGGATGGTCGGCAGGCAGGGTTGTCAGATATTGGCTGCAGGTAAGGAGTTAAATTCTGGCCCTCGTTGGTTGCGCCAAGTAATGTAGGGGGTCAAACTGACCGTTGAGCGGATGCTGTCTGCCTCCAGATTAGTCTTGAGATATGGGTACCCATAGACGACACAAATGGACAACCACATGCTGGATGAGTTGTCAGAGTGAAGTGAAGTTTATTCAGAGTATTACAGAAGTTATAGGGAAAAGTTTGCTGACGTATGATTTGATTACTGCGCATGCCCAAGGCATGCTCAAGGCTACATAACATCTGCAGATTTTAATTGAACAATATATCTTTCAAAGACATTTCTTACATCAATGTCCGGAGACAACTGTATCAAAGCAGAACATGTTCCCAGGCGCTTCAAAGCAAAGGGAGTAAATTTCTCTAGGACAGAGAGAACGCTGATTACACACACGGGAACATATCCAAGGTCATTATATCTGAGATTTAACATTCTTCTAAGTAAAGAGTGAAATTAATACAAAAACATGCATTTAGCAAAACAGCAAAGAATACAAAATGGAGTCGCTGTAGTCAATGATTAATACACTTATCAATTTAAAAAGGCATAAACGTGAATTAACCCCTCACAGCACACTGGCTTGTTAAGACTTGAGTACCCATTTTGAAGGTTTCTTCTAGCTCAAGAACCTTCTCTCTGTATTCTTGCAGTTCTCCTTGTAGCTCATGCTCCAGCATAGCCTTGCTATGAATTACAGTCTCTTATTCACTTTTCAGTTCATTCAGTTTTATAATTATCATCTTTTTCTCACTTTGTAACAGTTCTATT
Source organism: Eleutherodactylus coqui (assembly GCF_035609145.1). Classification (NCBI taxonomy): domain Eukaryota; kingdom Metazoa; phylum Chordata; class Amphibia; order Anura; family Eleutherodactylidae; genus Eleutherodactylus; species Eleutherodactylus coqui. The sequence goes on from NC_089849.1 coordinate 12,189,768, forward strand.
TCTTCTTAGTACAGTGTTATCATCGGTTAGACCCATTAGCATTCTTTGAAGTTCCTCTGCCTCTGAATCTGACTTTTGCTTGGTAGTATTCAGTTCACTGATGAGTTGGTCCTTGGAGCCAGCATCCCTGTGATAGGCTTCTACTACTTGGACAAACTGTTTCTTCACCTTCTGGGTTTGCTTTTTGAGGTCATTATACACTTGCTGCAGTTCTTCAAAGATTTCTGCTGCCACTTCTGAGACCTTCTCAGCTTCAGGAGCCTCACTTCCTGCCTTCTCCTTTGCCCCTTGTACTTCAGAGGCCTGTTCAGTCTGCATCTTTTGCTCAGCTCTCACCTTAATGACTTTTCTTTTGTTTACAGGAGTGATTTCTTTCCTCCAGACTGTCCCAGTCTTTACAAACTGTTCCCCTGGAGTGCCCAGGTCACCTTCACATAATTTGGTATGCTTCACCAATTGTGTCTTATTTTTACAATTCTTCATTCCTGCCACCGGTTGTTGGACCACGCCCTTGCATTTTCTTTGTACCAGAGTTCGCTTTCTAGCATTAATATCAGGAATCTTCCACAAGCCCTTCTTCTCTTTTACTTGCTGTCTGAACCGGCTCCTAGACCGCACTAGTCTCTGAACCGTCTTTTCAGCAACATGACACTGTGCTGCCCAGCGTTTCATCTTCACGCTTGAATTCTTGACGAATTTTTGGAACAGCCCCCTTTTCTCTGACATCATTTTTAGGGTGCGTGTCAAAGTTAACATTTCAGTCTCTTTCATACAGACCCTTTCTTCAGCAGGCTCACATTCAGTGACATATCTTGCAGACCTGATTTTCGCCTCTGTAAGCTGCTGTTCACATATTTTCTGCGTCTTTCTTAGTTTGAACACAAGCTCCTTTTGGAGACCAAGCTCCACAGAAACCTCTTCTACCCCTTGCTGAAGATTTACTTTAACCTTCTCAAGCTTATCACAGGCAGTGGTCTTCTCTTCATACTGCTGCCTTGTAACTTCTAACTCCTCTTGTATTTCTCTTTTTTGCTCTTCCACAGAATCCAAGCACACAGCACTCTTCTCCAGTCTATTTTCCAGATCCAACACCTCAGCCTGAAGTGTTGCAATCTGCTCTGACTGGTTTCTCTTAACTTCTACATCTTCCTCTAACTGCTTGAGAAACACACTTTTCTCACCTTGCATTATCTTCAGGTGTCCACTGAGACCAAGCCTCTGCTGCGTCTCTTCCTGTAGCAGTTTCTGGGACTCTTCAGTCTGAGCTTCCAGCTCCACAAGCAGCCTATTCACCTGCTCAGACAACACTGTCTGCCTTCTGTCACCTACAGTGACTTTTACTTGTAGCTCTTGAAGCTGCATCTCAACTGCATTTTTCTTGCATTCCACTTAATGTTTGTCTTCCAACAACATGTTCACCTTTTGGGTGAGCTTAATACACTCATTTTTCAATGTTTCTTTCACTTTTCCAATTTGCTTCAACTGTTTGGACAGTTCCCCCACAATGAGAGCATGACTCTGTTCAAGCTCCTGGATTTGAGCTTCATATTCTTCAGCTTCCTCATCCAGGCTCATCTGTAGCTGGGACAACAGTCTCTCATGGAGTGCTTCCTGGTTTTCCTTGTGACCCAGTTTGTCTTTCAAGATCTCTGTTTGCTTCTCTGCCTGACTGCAAGCAGCTTTCTCCATTTCCAGCTTTTGCTTAAGCTGACGTAGCTGGGACTCCAATTCACCATTTTTCTTTGCTAACTGCATTTTCAACTCTGCAACTTGATTCTGCAAACCTATAGTTTGATTATGTGCACCTGTAGAAGCTCTTTCTAACTCGCAACACGTCATCTCCAACTCTTGGGTTTTCATTTGCAGTTTCTTGCAGTCCTGTTCACACTGCACAGATTGTGCCTCCAGACATACTCTGCAATCAGCCTCATCTCTGGCTACATCTCTGAGGTCTTGTATCTCTTCATGGGCTGGGGAAAGATATTTCTCATACTTCTTTTTCTCCCTTCTCATCTCTTCTAAGCTCTGTTCACACTGAACATTCTTCTGTTACATTAACACCCTGTGTTTAGCTTCATCTTTAGCCAATCTCCCAAGGGGCTCATTCTCCTTTAAGAGAGCTGCATTCTCTGCTTTCAGCTGCTCAGCTTCCTGGAGAATACTTTTCTTTCAGAAATTTATCTGCCCGCATCCTCCACCAAATGTAACTATGTTGACCTCCAGGGGAGGGGCGGAGATGACACACTGGACTTTACGTCGAAGGGGGCGGAGCCAGAACGCCGCTGCTGCCGAGCCAAAGGCAGAAGACCCTTCTGCGCAAGCACGTCTAATCGGGCGATTAGACGCTGAAGTTAGACGGAGCCATGGAGACGGGGACGCCAGCGCAGGGAAGGTAAGTGAATAACTTCTGGATGGCTCATATTTAATGCACGATGTATATTACAAAGTGCATTAATATGGCCATACAGAAGTGTTTAACCCCACTTGCTTTCGCAAGACAACCGCTTTAAAGTATGCTCATGCAAAATTTCATGTTTGTACAACATTGGGAAGATACATTACATAGGGGTGCCAATACTTTTGCACTTAGCATTGAATAATCAAGTTGTGACCCCTTCCCTTTTCCTATATAGTACCTAAGGAATGGTTGCGCCAAATTTCATTTTTGTACGACACTGGCAAATTACACTACATAGGGGTGCCAAAACATTTGCACTTCGCATTAAATAATCAAGTTGTAACCCCTTTACTTTTTCTATTTAGGACCTACAGAATGCTCCTGCCAAATTTCATGTTTGTACGACATCGGGGAGTTAGAGAATTTGAGGTGGTACATTACACAGGGACACCAATACTTTTGTACTTGGCATTGAATAATCGATTTGTGACCCCTTTACTTTTCCTATTTAGGACCTAAAAAAATGGTCATGCCAAATTTCATGTTTGTACGACATCGGGAAGTTAGAGAATTAGATTTCGAACATTACACAAGTGCGCCAATACTTTTGTACTTAGCATTGAATAATCGAGTTGTGACCTTTTACTTTTCCTATTTGGACCTAAAGAATACTCCTGCCAAATTTCATGTTTGTATGACATCGGGAAGTTAGAGAATTTGAGGTGGTACATTACACAGGGACGCCAATACATTTGTACTTAGCATTGAATATTCAATATTGTACTTAGCATTCTGTTCAATATATTTATAAATTACCTGATAGAAGGACTGCAGAGTAAAATATCAATATTTGCAGACGATACGCAATTATAGAAGGTAATTAATACTACAGAGGACAATGTACGGCTACAAATGGACCTAGACAGATTGAGGGCTTGGGTAGAAAAATGGCAAATGAAGTTCAATATTGATAAATATAAGGTTCTGCACATGGGTAGGAGAAACGGATGTCACCAATATACACTAAATGGGGTACTGCTAGGGAAAAGTGATATGGAAAAAGACCTGGGGGTACTGGTGGACTGTAGACCAAACTGGAGTAACCAATGCCAATCAGCTGCGGCAAAAGCTAATAAAGTCTTGGAGTGCATTAAAAGAGGCATAGGGGCAAGGGGCAAGAAAATTATCCTCCCACTATATAAGGCACTTGTCAGGCTCCACATGGAATACTGCTCACAGTTCTGGTCACCAGTGCTCAGGAAAGATGTTGCAGTGCTGGAGGGGGTTCAAAGAAGGGCGACTAAATTAATAAACGGGATGGGAGGACTGGAATATCCAGAGAGGCATCAAAATTAGTATTATTCACACTAGGAAAAAAACGATTATGGGGCAACCAAATAGCTAACAGGTAGGAACTATCAAAACGTTGATCCAGGGATTATTCTGACTCCCATTGCATGCATGTCACTTGGCATGGGGGAGTTGGGGCCGCATTACACTGGTCTGTGGGGGGGGTGAGGGGTGCCGGGCTGTCACTGGTCAGGACAAGTGGCGGGGGTTTTATCACATAGACTTGTCGCTGGGGGTGATGTCACATAGACTTTTTCCAGTGGGGGTGCTGTCACATAGACTTTTGGCCGTCGGGTGCTGACACATAGACTTTTGTCCGTTGGGTGCTGTCACATAAACTTTTGGCCGTGGGGTGCTGACACATAGACTTTTGGCCGTGGGGTGCTGACAACATAGACTTTTGGTCGTGGGGTGCTGACAACATAGACTTTTGGTCGTGGGGTGCTGTCACATAGACTTTTGGCCGTGGGTGCTGTCACATAGACTTTTGGCCGTGGGGTGCTGTCACATAGACTTTTGGCTGTCGGTTGCTGTCACTTAGACTTGTCGCTGTTGAGTGTGCTGTCACATAGATTTGTCATTGTTGGGTGCTGTCCCATAGACTTCTTGCTGGGGGTGGGGGTGTGCTGTCACATAGACTTGTCGCTGTGGAGTGTGTTGTCACATAGACTTCTTGCCGGGGTCGGGGTGCTGTCACATAGACTTCTAACTGTTGGGTGCTGTCACATAGACTTCTTGCCGGGGGTCAGGGTGTTGTCACATAGACTTGTCATGGTGGGGTGTGCTGTCACATAGACTTGTAACTGTTGGGTGCTGTCACATAGACTTCTTGCCGAGGGTCGGGGTGCTGTCACATAGACTTGTCGCTGTGAAGTGTGCTGTCACATAGACTTGTCGCTGTGGAGTGTGCTGTCACATAGACTTGTCACTGTGGAGTGTGCTGTCACATAGACTTCTTGCTGGGGCTCGGGGTGCTGTCACATAGACTTGTCGTGGTGGGGTGTGCTGTCACATAGACTTGTAACTGTTGGGTGCTGTCACATAGACATCTTGCCGTGGTCGGGGTGCTGTCACATAGACTTGTCATGGTGGGGTGTGCTGTCGCATAGACTTGTCGCTGTGGAGTGTGCTGTCACATAGACTTCTTGCCCGGGATGGGGGTGTGCTGTTACATAGACTTGTCGCGGTGGGGTGTGCTGTCACATAGACTTGTAACTGTTGGGTGCTGTCACATAGACTTCTTGCCGGGGGTCGGGGTGCTGTCACATAGACTTGTCATGGTGGGGTGTGCTGTCGCATAGACTTGTCGCTGTGGAGTGTGCTGTCACATAGACTTCTTGCCCGGGATGGGGGTGTGCTGTCACATAGACCTGTAACTGTTGGGTGCTGTCACATAGACTACTTTTTGGGGTTCGGGGTGCTGTCACATAGACTTGTCACTGTGGAGTGTGCTGTCACATAGACTTGTCGCTGTGGAGTGTGCTGTCACATAGACTTGTAACTGTTGGGTGCTGTCACATAGACTACTTTTCGGGGGTCGGGGTGCTGTCACATAGACTTGTCATTGTGGAGTGTGCTGTCACATAGACTTGTCGCTGTGGAGTGTGCTGCCACATATACTTCTTGCTGCGGGGGGAGTTGCTGTCACATAGACTTGTCGCTGTGGAGTGTACTGTCACATAGACTTCTTGTCGGGGGTGGGGGTACTGTCACATAGACTTGTCGCTGTGGAGTGTGCTGTCACATAGACTTTTTGCCGGGGGTGGGGGAGCTGTTACATAGACTTGTCGCTGTGGAGTGTGCTGTCACATAGACTTGTCGCTATGGGGTGTGCTGTCACAGAGACTTGTCGCTGTCGGGTGTGCTGTCACATAGACTTCTTGCCCGGGGTCGGGATGCTGTCACATAGACTTGTTGCGGTGGGGTGTGCTGTCACATAGACTTGTAACTGTTAGGTGCTGTCACATAGACTTGTCATGGTGGGGTGTGCTGTCACATAGACTTGTCGCTGTGGAGTGTCCTGTCACATAGACTTGTCGCGGTGGGGTGTGCTGTTACATAGACTTGTCACTGTTGGGTGCTGTCACATAGACTTCTTGTCGGGGTCGGGGTGCTGTCACATAGACTTGTCGCGGTGGGGTGTGCTGTCACATAGACTTATAACTGTTGGGTGCTGTCACATAGACTTGTCGCGGTGGGGTGTGCTGTCACATAGACTTCTTGTCGGAGGTCTGGGTGCTGTCACATAGACTTGTCGCGGTGGGGTGTGCTGTCACATAGACTTGTCACTGTTGGGTCCTGTCACATAGACTTCTTGTCGGAGGTCGGGGTGCTGTCACATAGACTTGCCGCGGTGAGGTGTGCTGTCACATAGACTTGTCACTGTTGGGTGCTGTCACATAGACTTCTTGTTGGGGGTCGGGGTGCTGTCACATAGGCTTGTCGCTGTGGAGTGTGCTGTCACATAGATTTCTTGTCGGGGTAGGGGTGCTGTCACATAGACTTGTCGCGGTGGGGTGTGCTGTCACATAGACTTATAACTGTTGGGTGCTGTCACATAGACTTGTCGCGGTGGGGTGTGTTGTCACATAGACTTCTTGTCGGAGGTCGGGGTGCTGTCACATAGACTTGTCGCGGTGGGGTGTGCTGTCACATAGACTTGTCACTGTTGGGTCCTGTCACATAGACTTCTTGTCGGAGGTCGGGGTGCTGTCACATAGACTTGCCGCGGTGGGGTGTGCTGTCACATAGACTTGTCACTGTTGGGTGCTGTCACATAGACTTCTTGTTGGGGGTCGGGGTGCTGTCACATAGGCTTGTCGCTGTGGAGTGTGCTGTCACATAGATTTCTTGTCGGGGTAGGGGTGCTGTCACATAGACTTGTCGCGGTGGGGTGTGTTGTCACATAGACTTCTTGCCGGGGGTCGGGGTGCTGTCACATAGACTTGTAATGGTGGGGTGTGCTGTCATTAGACTTGTCGCTATGGAGTGTCCTGTCACATAGACTTGTCGCGGTGGGGTGTGCTGTCACATAGACTTGTCACTGTTGGGTGCTGTCACATAGACTTCTTGTCGGAGGTCGGGGTGCTGTCACATAGACTTGCCGCGGTGGGGTGTGCTGTCACATAGACTTGTCACTGTTGGGTGCTGTCACATAGACTTCTTGCCGAGGGTTGGGGTGCTGTCACATAGACTTGTCATGGTGGGGTGTGCTGTCACATAGATTTCTTGTCGGGGGTGGGGGTGCTGTCACATAGACTTGTCGCGGTGGGGTGTGCTGTCACATAGACTTGTAACTGTTGGGTGCTGTCACATAGACTTCTTGCCGGGGGTCGGGGTGCTGTCACATAGACTTGTCATGGTGGGGTGTGCTGTCGCATAGACTTGTCGCTGTGGAGTGTGCTGTCACATAGACTTCTTGCCCAGGATGGGGGTGTGCTGTCACATAGACTTGTCGCGGTGGGGTGTGCTGTCACATAGACTTGTAACTGTTGGGTGCTGTCACATAGACTACTTTTCGGGGTTCGGGGTGCTGTCACATAGACTTGTCACTGTGGAGTGTGCTGTCACATAGACTTGTCGCTGTGGAGTGTGCTGTCACATAGACTTTTTGCCGGGGGTCGGGGTGCTGTCACATAGACTTGTCACTGTGGAGTGTGCTGTCACATAGACTTGTCACTGTGGAGTGTGCTGTCACATAGACTTGTCGCTGTGGAGTGTACTGTCACATAGACTTGTCGCTGTGGAGTGTGCTGTCCCATAGACTTTTTGCCGGGGGTGGGGGAGCTGTCACATAGACTTGTCGCTGTGGAGTGTGCTGTCACATTCACTTCTTGCTGGGGGTGGGGGTGCTGTCACATAGACTTGTCGCTGTGGAGTGTGCTGTCACATAGACTTGTCGCTATGGGGTGTGCTGTCACATAGACTTGTCACTGTCGGGTGTGCTGTCACATAGACTTCTTGCCCGGGATGGGGGTGTGCTGTTACATAGACTTGTCGCGGTGGGGTGTGCTGTCACATAGACTTGTAACTGTTGGGTGCTGTCACATAGACTACTTTTCGGGGTTCGGGGTGCTGTCACATAGACTTGTCGCTGTGGAGTGTACTGTCACATAGACTTGTCGCTGTGGAGTGTGCTGTCACATTCACTTCTTGCTGGGGGTGGGGGTGCTGTCACATAGACTTGTCGCTGTGGAGTGTGCTGTCACATAGACTTGTTGCGGTGGGGTGTGCTGTCACATAGACTTTGTAACTGTTAGGTGCTGTCACATAGACTTGTCATGGTGGGGTGTGCTGTCACATAGACTTGTCGCTGTGGAGTGTCCTGTCACATAGACTTGTCGCGGTGGGGTGTGCTGTCACATAGACTTGTCACTGTTGGGTGCTGTCACATAGACTTCTTGTCGGAGGTCGGGGTGCTGTCACATAGACTAGCCGCGGTTGGGTGTGCTGTCACATAGACTTGTCACTGTTGGGTGCTGTGACATAGACTTCTTGTCGGGGGTCGGGGTGCTGTCACATAGACTTGTCGCGGTGGGGTGTGCTGTCACATAGACTTGTCACTGTTGGGTGCTGTCACATAGACTTCTTGTCGGAGGTCGGGGTGCTGTCACATAGACTTGCCGCGGTGGGGTGTGCCGACACATAGACTTGTCACTGTTGGGTGCTGTGACATAGACTTCTTGTCGGGGGTGGGGCTGCTGTCACATAGACTTGTCGCGGTGGGGTGTGCTGTCACGTAGACTTGTAAATGTTGGGTGCTGTCACATAAACTTGTCATGGTGGGGTGTGCTGTCACAGAGACTTGTCGCTGTGCAGTGTCCTGTCATATAGACTTGTCGTGGTGGGGTGTGCTGTCACATAGACTTCTTGTCGGGGGTGGGGGTGCTATCACATAGACTTGTCGCTGTGGAGTGTGCTGTCACATAGATTTGTAGCTGTGGGGGTGGGTCTGTCACATAGACTTGTCGGTGAGGGAAGAGGGGGGGTGTTGTCACAGTAATATTTCGCGTTGGGTTGGAGGGCGGCTGTGACAGGAATTTATTGCGCTGGGGGGGGGGGGTTGGCCGGGGGACTGTCACAGTAATTTATCACACACAGTGTAATCCTGCCTGTGCAGGGAGGGGATGAGGTGAGCTGTGTCTGTTGTGAATGGTGGGTCCTGTGTTATCTATATATAGGTGTCACTGTACTTGTAGGGGGGAGGAGCAGGGGGTGCTCTTAGTGTACTTTTGTGTGGGCACTGTAGGGTGGGGGCACTGTGAAGGGTGACACTATGGGAGGGCACTGTGGAGGGGGTACTGTGGGGGGGTCACTGGGGGGGTACTGTGGGGGGGCACTGTATAGAGACGCTGTGGATGAGGAGACTGGGGGGGGTATGTGGAGGGGGGCTACTTTGGAGGACACTGGGGGGGCATGTGTAGGGGGGCACTGTTGAGGGGGGACTGTGGAGAGATACTGTGGATGGGGGGCCTTGGGGGAGACATGTGGAGGGGGGTCATTGGGGGGCACTGTGGGAGAGTGCACTGTGGGGGGGCATGTGTAGGGGGAAACTGGGGGGGGCACTGTTGAGGAGGGGACTGTGGAGGGACGCTGTGGAGGAGGGGGGCAGTGTGGAGGGGACTGGGGGGGCATGTGGAGGGGGGCACTGAGGGGAGGTACGTGGGGGGGCACTGTGGGGGGGGACTGTGGGGGGGCAAGTGTAGGGGGGTACTGTGGAGGTCACTATGTGTGGGCACTGTGGCGGGATCATTGGGGGGGCACTGTAAGAGAGTGTACTGTGGGGGCCACTGTGGGGGCATGTGTGTGTGGGGACATGTTTTGTTTTGTTTTACTTTACTTTCACTTTCAATGGCAAGGTATCGGGATCTCCTGCTACTGCTGTGACAGCTGTAGCAGGAGATTCCTTCATCCCCACAGCATGTCCCCTCATCACTGGACACTGGGATACTGTTGTCCCAGTGTCCGGTGACGAGGGGACATGCTGGGGAGATGAAAGAATCTCCTGCTACAGCTGTCACAGCAGTAGGAGGAGATCGTCCTGCTCTCCCATTGCTTTGAATGGGGCCGGGCGGCTGCCGGCTCCATTCAAAGCAGTGAAGGGACTCACAGCCCAACATCGCTCTCCCCATGACAGCGTGCGTCTCCATAATGATGCCGGTCTTCCAGTCCTGTGACCGGTGTCATCGGGAGCGCGCACGCTGAGAAGAGAGAGAGAGCAGTGCATCATGAGAACTTCCCAGCGGGGCCATCTTTGAAAAATTCTTCAGGCCAGCTTTATAAGGGGAAGAAAAGGAATAAAAAGGTTAGCAGAATATTGTTTTCTATGGGTAATGGTGTAGTGTGTGACGCGTTTACTCTACAGGGCATTACTGGGAAAACAATTCAGTTTGGGCGGCGGGACAACCCCTTTAAGTTTCAAAATCATGTTTATTAGTTCCTCCTCTCTTTTAACCAGCAGAGACTTATCTCAAGTTGTTGATGGTCTTTCCTCTGATCTCCACTCCAATGTTGAGCGAGTCCAGATCTAATCTCCTCATGATCACCTCAGCATAAAGGTTGAAGATAAATGGGGACAATATTCAGCCCTGTCTCACACCCTTGCCAATCTTGAACCCGTCTGTATCACCACTGAGTGTTGGCATCATTGCTTCTGGATTGACATACAGTGATCTGATAAGTTGGTCAACTCAACTGAGACACCAAGTCATGCAGAGCCACCCAGAGGTTGTCATATTCCGTGCAGTCGAAAAACTTGCTGTAGTCAATGAAACATATGTATAGATCTTTCTGATATTCGCAAGACTTTTCCATGATCCATCTGATGTTGGCGATGCGATCTCTAGTACCTCTCCCTTTCCTAAAAACCGGCTTGGGCATCAGGCAGTTCCCGATCAATGACCTGCTGCAACCACTTTTGAATCATGTTCAATTGGATCTTACCGGCGAGGGAGATCGGTACTATGGTGCGATAGTTGGAGTAGTCATGGGCATCACCTTTCTTTGGTAGTGGGATGACTACTGATCTTGGCCAATCCTTTGTCCATTTACAAGTGGACCATATCTGTTGGCACAAGCCTGTGAGGGCACTGACTAGTATTGGTTTCAGAAGCTCCACACGTATCTGAGCGATTCCTGGGGCTTTCTTATTTGGCAGTTGTCTCACAGCCCATGCTATTTCTTCTTCCAAAATGTTAGGTTCCACGTCCATCTGGCCCTTATCATCATCTTTTTGGTGTTCAGGCGGGCTAGCATATTGTTACGATGTGCTGTTGGGGCTTGTGGTTCTAAGGTTTCTAGCAGCACAGCTCCACAGGTGGTGAATGACTTAGCTGGCTGGGTGTGGTGATCTGCTAGCCAATGCCCCGGGTCTTTGTTCACATATATATTCCCACCTCTGTCAGTGTCTGTCTGGTGTTCAGCGTGAGCAGTCATGTTACTTCAGCTTGCTGTGTGACTTGTGTCTTGTTGTCTGTCCTGTACAGCTTGCTATGTGACTGGTGTTCTGTTGTCTGTGCTGTTGCAGCTTGCGGTGTGAACTGTTGTCTGGTGCCGCTGGACTCCTGGTTAGTGTAGGGACTAGCGGTATAGCCAGGAGCCATGACGTGGCCCGCTAGCTTCCATGTTTTGATCAAAATGTCAACTAATACCTGGTATTTATATTTAGCTTTACCATCTGCTATTAGTGTTTGCATTTTGGCTGCTGTCTGCTGTGTTTTCTGGCTCTGTGTCTTCTTGTTCTGTCCACTTGTCCCTGTCATGTGGCACGTGTATGTGTCCTGTTCTGTTGGCGTGGTTCTTAAGAGCAGCTAGTGCCCAGATCCGAAGACAGCTGGGCTGCCCTTTATCAGGGCGATGTCCCCTCTTAGGTAGGTCTGTGTCACCAAGCCAAGTAGTAGATAGGGAGAGGTGTAAATCTGTGGAAGCTCCTTGTGTTCCCTATCCTTGCTTGGACACATTCGTGTGGGCCCTGTGCGTATTCGCCCCCCTGAACGTAACACATGTAGCTCTTCTGTGTATTCTCTCCATCCATTCTTGATCTTCTGCTGATCACTCCGTTCATTTCCAACACGATCCAAATGGACAACACCGGAACCAGATCGACTTCACTCTGTGCCAACAAAGTTCCATTGCTGCAACGATGACGCTCCCTGGTGCCGACTGCAGCACAGACCGCCAACTGTTAGTGGCTAAGATGAAGCTGTGCAAGAGCAAGAAGAGCACCAACCAGAAGAAAGTCAATGTGGACAATATATTGCTGAAGTATGCTGTGGATGTGAAGAACAGGTTGGACCTCCTCAGCTCAATAGAAGAAGATCTGGATAGGCAATAGCAAGAAATTCGAGATACAATCATTGAAACTGCTGAAGGACATGTGCAATGCCAAAAGCCGAAGAAGATGAGCAAGTGGCCAATCGGGGAGATAGCGGAGTACGTCCTTCTCCGTCTGTCCCATAGAAGAGAATGGAGCGGTGGTCACTCATGTATACAACTGTCCTATTCACATGGGGCATTAAGATGCATCCTCCGTGGGACTGTGGGGGTCTCATCAGCTGGACATTCATCCTCTATCCTGATCGGAGTGGACCTCCTCACTCTAAGGCCTCATGTCCATCGGGAAAATGAGGCCCGCCGCGGATTCTTCATGTAGAATCCGTAGCGGGTCCCTCCTGCCCCGCGGACATGAGACATAAAAATCAGAATAAACTCACCTGCTCCGGACGATGCGGATCTTCCTTCCTTCGCGGCCAGATCTTCTTTCTTCAGCCCGGCGGATGTGCTCGGCACGTCGGCGGCGTGCCGCGCGCATGCGCCGGGCACATCCACCAGGCCGAAGAAAGAAGATCCGGCCGCGAAGGAAGGAAGATCCACATCGTCCGGAGCAGGTGAGTTTATTCTTATTTTCAGCCCTCATGTCCGCGGGGCAGGAGGGACCCGCTGCGGATTCTACATGAAGAATCCGCGGCGGGCCTGATTTTCCCCGTGGACATGAGCCCTAACTGCTTTGATGCCGCACTCAACATTTACCACAGCATTTTAGGGGTTAACCTGCCAGGATTCGAGTATTTTCCAATCCCGGCTGCTACAGTTGGGTGTCAGCTGGGTAACATTGCCAACACCGCCGCCATATTAGCTCCTAAGCTTGCTTCTCCCGCCCCTTCGGACACTATGAAGTATATATACTGTAAAGGAAGGGGTTAAAGAAATAGTTCACTTTCATGTAATTAAAATAGAGTTATTGCACAAAAAAAAAGTTCTGTAACTTTCTTATTGATTTTGGATTTTATTTATCAAATTTGCCTTTGCTGCTATGGCAACCAATCCCAGCTCCGCACTCATCTCTCAAACTGCTCTGGTAAAATGAAAGCAGCGCTGTGATTGGTTGCTATGGGCAACAAAAATATTTTCCCATTAGACATTTTGGTCACTTCAGCCTTTGGTGTTTCTGCTCTCCCCATTCTCCACACCTCTGCTTTATGTCAACAAAGGAGAACCTTCTCTCTTCCATCTGGAGGCTGCTAAGTGGTTCACCAATGTAAGCGGCACCTGCTCCACTCTTATTAGCCGCGCATTCTACTCACGTGACCCGGACTGCCTTAAACCTTAAAAAGGGGGGGGGGGACCCTGCAGGCTTGCCACACAGATTCCTATGCAACCTACTGTGCGGGTTAACCGCGTTCTTTTATGCATCGTCCCGATCTTTTCAACCACACACTCCTGGCATTGTGAAACGCATCATTTACCGCCACATGTGACTCGTTGTCACCCCTCCTAGAGCATTTGGTTTATTCCGGCAGTCGCTGTTTACATTTTGACATGTTTGGGACATACTACTATAATAGGGGAGGGGTGGTTGTTTTATGTATATTGTCTACGTGTTTCTAATACGCTGCTATTAAAAATGAGTTGACAGGAGGCTTATTAATAATATGTTTAGTAGTCCGAAAAACTGTTTAGAGTGCAAGCTTCAACGCTATTATCCAATAGAATGACAGTTACCTCTCCCCCAGGTTTCTGTGACAATGGTTCCGCCCACCCGTACAGTAGCTCTCTCCCTGACAGCGCGAGCTCAGTGTGTGGATGAGCCGGTTGGGAGCTCGGCTCTGAGGAGGAAATGAGGCCTGCTGTCCCCGGCTGGTACTCCTCACAGCGAGCTCGTTTAACGTACGCCTCGGCGGCGGAGGAGGGATGAGGGCTTCGGGCCTGCGGAGGAGTCGTCATGGAATCCGCTAAAAGAAAGCGCCGGGGAAGCCTCGGAGTGCGGCCGCTGAGAGAGCGGCTCCCCGCCCCCCTCCTCAACGTGCAGCAGCCAGTCAACGGCACACTGAAGCCCGAGGCCCCGGCGGACGAGGAGGAGGTGAGCGGCGGCAGGCCCCGGCGGCCTCGGTACAGCCTCCTGTCGGAGATAGGCCGCGGCAGTTACGGGGTGGTGTACGAGGCCGTGGCCCGGAAGAGCGGCGCCCGGGTGGCGGTGAAGAAGATCCGCTGTGACGCCCCGGAGAACGTGGAGCTGGCGCTGTCCGAGTTCTGGGCCCTCACCAGCCTGCGCCGCCGACACCCCAACATCGTCCGCTTCGAGGAGTGCGTCCTGCAGCGGAACGGCCTGGCGCAGAAGATGAGCCACGGGAACAAGAGCAGCCAGCTGTACCTGCGGCTGGTGGAGACCTCGCTGAAGGGTGAGTACGGCAGGCCGGGGATGCGGCCTACAGGGGGGGCGTGCCGGGAGCAACTGCAGGCTGAGCGGCCCAAGTATAGGGGGTGCCGGGAGCAACTGCAGGCAGAGCTGCCCTAGTATGGGGGGGGTGTTGGGGAGCAACTGCAGGCAGAGCTGCCCTAGTATGGGGGGGTGTTGGGGAGCAACTGCAGGCAGAGCTGCCCTAGTATGGGGGGGGGTGTTGGGGAGCAACTGCAGGCAGAGCTGCCCTAGTATGGGGGGGGGGGGTGTTGGGGAGCAACTGCAGGCAGAGCTGCCCTAGTATGGGGGGGGGGGTGTTGGGGAGCAACTGCAGGCAGAGCTGACCGTAGTATGGGGGGTGGGGAGCAACTGCAGGCTGAGCCGGCCCTAGTATAGGGGGTGCTGGGGAGCTACTGCAGGCGGAGCTGGCCCTAGTATAGGGGGTGCTGGGGAGCTACTGCAGGCGGAGCTGGCCCTAGTATAGGGGGTGCTGGGGAGCAACTGTAGGCAGAGCTGACCCAGTATAGGGGGTGCTGGGGAGCAACTGCAGGCAGAGCTGCCCTAGTATGGGGGGGGGGGGTGTTGGGGAGCAACTGCAGGCAGAGCTGCCCTAGTATGGGGGGGGGGGGTGTTGGGGAGCAACTGCAGGCAGAGCTGACCGTAGTATGGGGGGTGGGGAGCAACTGCAGGCTGAGCCGGCCCTAGTATAGGGGGTGCTGGGGAGCTACTGCAGGCGGAGCTGGCCCTAGTATAGGGGGTGCTGGGGAGCAACTGTAGGCAGAGCTGACCCAGTATAGGGGGTGCTGGGGAGCAACTGCAGGCAGAGCTGCCCTAGTATGGGGGGGGGGGGGTGTTGGGGAGCAACTGCAGGCAGGCCAGGCATGGGGGAGCAGGCACAATCATAACTGGAGTAAAGGCAGCAATTAGGGGTCCACGCAGAGCGATAAACTTCGCAAGTTGTTTACGTTCACGGTGAATGTAACCGCCTAAATGATGGCGGCTCCACGCAGCGGCGTGCGCACTGGTTCCCGTTTGCCGCTCGGTCCCGGCCCGTCTGCTGAAGGATCGTTCAGATTCGCACAATCCATGATTGTTTATTTTTCTGAATGATGATCCTCCCTGTAGGGGGCGCTTCCACCAATCGCCTACGTCATTACCTGATATTTGGCGCAGGCGGTTACATCACATCGGGGGGGGGGGGCTGTTACACCTGGGAGTGAGCGCACACATATGGGCAGTTCGCTGCGGGTCACAGATGTCCCTGATGAGGGGTTTAGGGCTCGTTCACGCCGGCGTACCTGCGAGCTGTGAGGCTGTGGTCACACGGGGCGGGTTTGCGGCGGGTTTTCCATGCGGCGCGTCTGCGTGGGAAATCTGCAGCCTTTACAGCAGCAGTAAAGTGGGTGCAATTTAGATAATTCGTCCGCACTGCAGAAAAAATCCTCACAAAACCCGTGCGGAAACGGACCGGCGGCGCGGAATTTAAATCCCCGGTGCGTCCGTTTTATCGCTGTTTACTCTGCGGGATCCACTTGTTCGCGGTGATGGGGAGGGGGGGCGGGCGGGGGGGAATTGCGCGCCAAAATCCACGTCAAGATCTGCACCAAATGTGCACTTTGAGCTGCGGATTTTCTGCGGCAAATCCGTCCCATGTGAACATAACCAAACCCGGGCGTGTAAACCGCGCAGACGCGCAACTCTTACCTACGTGAATACTTGTGCAAAAAGACCTGCAAGAACAACAAAATGCGCAGTAAATCCGTGCCATTATGGCGTCTGTCGGTGGGGAGATCGTGGAGAGTGGCGAACCGTCACTCTGCTCTACAGACGATGGAACGAACTGTGCCGCTCAAGAACAGATGAGGGGCGGCTGGGGCCGGAGGCCGGTTGGGGCGGCTGGGGCCGGAGGCCGGTTGGGGCGGCTGGGGCCGGAGGCCGGTTGGGGCGGCTGGGGCCGGAGGCCGGTTGGGGCGGCTGGGGCCGGAGGCCGGTTGGGGCGGCTGGGGCCGGAGGGCGGCTGGGGCCGGAGGCCGGTTGGGGAGGCTGGGGCCGGAAGTGCTCCGACCGTTTGTGTTCGCATCGGAGTACAGACTGCTCTGTTCATTTAGCAGCAGCCGTTCTGCAATCCGGAGGCTCGTCCTCTTCACAGCAGCGGTTCCGGACTCTGAGCAGCCACAGCGAAAGGTACAAACCAAATCGTACTCTGATGTAAACACTGAGGCGGCAGCCAGAAGCGCCAACGATCCATCTGCGACCAGATGCTTGTGGCCCATCCTGATCTACGTCATCACTTTCTACAACCCGGATGACTCCTTATTGTGCTCCCTATATAGAGTAGCGCCGCTGTAATGCTGCCCCCCACACCTAGGGCTGGGAGTAGAGCCGCCATGTTGCTGCCGCCCAGAGACACTGCAGGTTGTAATCCTGGCATATCTGTACACAGTGCTGCGGCGCTCCTTCCTTCCTGCCGGCCCCTCTGGACTACGGGGGTCTTGGTGGAGTAATCTCAGTGACCGGATTGATGGACTTCTTCTCTCAGCTGTGAATTATTCACCTTGGGCTAATAATAAGTAACCGCTGTGACACCGGCTCGGTGTAAAGTCTGCCCGGTGCCAGCGCAGGGGGGGTGCGGGGTCGGACATACATGGGGTAGGTGATGCACGTACAGGGGCATTCGCCCTTAAATCCTGTTGACTAGTGGGCTCCGGCGAGGCCGCGGTGACCATAAAGCCTCCAGAACTTTGTCGCCATCACAGTGACTATCAGTTCATTGTGGTTTTCAAGATGTGCTTGCTGTCAGTGTATGGAAACCTAGCTTACATCTATCAGGTGCCATATGTACCAGCCCAATATGTCTTACAGCTGCGGGTTTGTTACAATTACATCCAGTCTTCAGACGGATACATTGTAGCGACTCTCAGACTGCTGGTGTCCCTGGCAGAGGGTTGGATACAATGTACCTGTACAATTGGACCTGTACCTGACGGGGTTCTCACGGGTCCTGCTGGGACTTGTAGTGTTTCTGCAGGTAACGACAATTTATAGGGACTCTAGCTGTCTCAGTGTTGGGCCTGTGGCTGTAGTGTGCCATCTGCTGCCAGTTGGCATTGGGCTCGCTGTGAGGGGCAGTGCTTTGTCTTCAGAGCGGGTGCAGGTGCTTCCAGGAGGCCGTCACCTGTCAGGTGCAGGATGCGTGCCAGGAGGAGGGGGCGAGGGTGTTTGTAATGCAGGGATGGGCCGATGGCGTTAACATCTGGATTTGCCCACATGCCAGTGAGCATTTAGTGCATGTAAATAACTGGTCACATGTCCCATCTACTACATGGGGTAGGGGTACATCTCTGGGTCTCCCCCAGGCACACTGCCTTCATCCCGCTTGGGGTGCCGCTCTCACTGGGCAGATGTGCCCTCTCTGGGGTCGGGTAAGGCGACACGGGAAGGATTGGATTATCCATCTGTCTGGGACGCTGCTCACGGCTCGGACATGATGTCCAGATTAAGGGCTGTGACTACACTTAATCCTCCGGCTGATCTCTGACCAGTGCGAGAGGTGACCGTTCTGTCTAATACTGGGGGGGCACATAAATCCCCCCACAAGAGTCTGCTGGTTACATAATGGCACTGCAGGAGGGCGGCACATATGCTGTAGTGCGCAGCCTGTTGGACGCCATCGGATGACTTTCTCTCTCTGCATTGTTCATCCTGGTATCGGCGCTCCAGGAAACAGCTGAGCTCCTCTATAATTGGCGCCTATTAGAGCGCGGTCACCGGGGAGCGAATATTCCCTGTGAGCCATGTGGATGGCAAGAACGACATCCGAAGTGTCTTACCTGGAGGTGGAGCAAAAGTACAACCCTGGGGGGGAGGGGGGGTATGTTTATAATACAAAATGAGACCGTAGCACGTGTTACCTGCCATCCTCCCTGTGTCAGCAGAGACTCCACCAGCAGAACAGCGAGTGCAGCTCTTGAGTATAATACATTACTTATCCTGTACTGATTCGGAGTTACATTTTGTATTATACTCCAGAGCTGCACTCGCTATGCTGCTGGTGGAGTCACAGTGTACATACATTAGTTATCCTGTACTGATCCGGAGTTACATCCTGTATTATACTTCAGAGCTGCACTCACTATTCTGCTGGTGGAGTCACTGTGTACATACATTACTTATCCTGTATAATACTGGATGTAACTCAGGAGCAGTACAGGATAAGTAATGTATGTACACTGTGACTCCACCAGCAGAATAGTGAGTGCAGCTCTGGGGTATAATACAGGATGTAACTCCGGATCAGTACAGGATAAGTAATGTATGTATACAGTGACTCCAGCAGCAGAATAGTGAGTGCAGCTCTGGAGGATAATACAGGATGGAACTCGGGATCAGTACAGGATAAGTAATGTATGTACACAGTGACTCCACCAGCAGAATAGTGAGTGCAGCTCTGAAGTATAATACAGGATGGAACTCAGGATCAGTACAGGATAAGTAATGTATGTATACAGTGACTCCAGCAGCAGAATAGTGAGTGCAGCTCTGGAGGATAATACAGGATGGAACTCAGGATCAGTACAGGATAACTAATGTATGTACACTGTGACTCCACCAGCAGAATAGTGAGTGCAGCTCTTGAGTAGAATACGTTGCTTATCCTGTACTGATTCGGAGTTACATTTTGTATTATACTCCAGAGCTGCACTCACTATTCTGCTGGTGGAGTCACTGTGTACATACATTACTTATCCTGTACTGATCCTGAGTTACATCCTGTATTATACTCCAGAGCTGCACTCACTATACTGCTGGTGGAGTCACTGTGTACATACATTACTTATCCTGTACTGATCCTGAGTTACATCCTGTATTATACTCCAGAGCTGCACTCACTATACTGCTGGTGGAGTCACTGTGTACATACATTACTTATCCTGTATAATACTGGATGTAACTCAGGAGCAGTACAGGATAAGTAATATATGTACACAGTGACTCCACCAGCAGAATAGCGAGTGCAGCTCTGGAGTATAATACAGGATGTAACTCAGGAGCAGTACAGGATAAGTAATGTATGTTCACAGTGACTCCACCAGCAGAATAGTGAGTGCAGCTCTGCAGTATAATACAGGATGTAACTCAGGATCAGTACAGGATAAGTAATGTATATACACAGTGACTCCACCAGCAGAATAGTGAGTGCAGCTCTGGAGTATAATACAGGATGTAACTCAGGATCAGTACAGGATAAGTAATGTATGTACACGGTGTCTCCACCAGCAGAATAGTGAGTGCAGCTCTGGAGTATAATACAGCATGTATCTCAGGATCAGTACAGGATAAGTAATGTATGTACACAGTGACTCTACCAGCAGAATAGTGAGTGCAGCTCTGGAGTATAATACAGGATGTAACTCAGGGTCAGTACAGGATAAGTAATGTATGTACACAGTGACTCCACCAGCAGAATAGTGAGTGCAGCTCTGGGGTATAATACAGGATGTAATTCAGGAGCAGTACAGGATAAGTAATGTATGTACACAGTGACTCCACCAGCAGAATAGTGAGTGCAGCTCTGGAGTATAAGACAGGATGTAACTCTGTCAGTACATGTTAGCCCCCAGCACTCACGCGTATTGCATGTTTCCTCGTGTGTAATCTACATATGATCTGATCGCTGATGGTCTTTCCCTTCTTTCCTCACAGGGGAACGTATTCTGGGTTACACAGAAGAAGCCTGTTACTTGTGGTTCGTCATGGAGTTCTGTGAAGGCGGTGACCTCAACCAGTATGTCCTGTCCCGGCGCCCGGACCCGGCTACCAACAAAAGCTTCATGCTGCAGCTGACAAGTGCCATTGCTTTCCTGCACAAAAACCAGATCGTTCACCGGGACCTTAAACCGGACAATATTCTGATCACGGAACGATCCGGCTTCCCGGTGCTCAAAGTGGCCGATTTTGGCCTTAGCAAAGTGTGCGCCGGACTCGCCTCCCGAGAGAAGGAGAGCAGTGGGGGGGGCAGCAATGAGAACAAGACGGTCAACGTCAACAAGTACTGGCTGTCGTCGGCCTGCGGCTCGGACTTTTACATGGCGCCGGAGGTGTGGGAGGGACACTACACGGCAAAAGCGGACATATTCGCCCTGGGAATCATCATCTGGGCCATGATCGAGCGGATCACCTTTGTCGATGCCGAGACCAAGAAGGAGCTGCTGGGGACCTACATAAAGCAGGGCAGTGAGATCGTCCCTGTAGGGGAAGCGCTGCTAGAGAACCCAAAGATGGAGCTTCACATCCCGCAGAAACGCAGGACTTCCATGTCTGAGGGCATCCGACAGCTGCTTAAGGACATGCTGGCTGCTAATCCGCAGGACCGGCCAGACGCGTTCGAGCTGGAAACCCGGATGGACCAAGTCACATGTGCTGCATGAAGCACCTTCTGGTAAGTCCACACATTGCATCCGAGCCTCTCAACCACACAAGTTCATAAAGCATGATTAGTATCCTTTTAAGAGCCAAAGGGCTACTAACGAATCCGTAAATAATGGAGGATGGGGCGCTGATCACGGAGTTGTGTTTGGCGCCTCCTGGTGGTGAAGGGAGGCTCTGCTCACAAACCCTTCCATAGATTCCCTGGCTGCTCGGTCATGAATTCTTCATCCGCGATCATTCATGCTTTACTAATGCAGCTTATATAACTCTCCCAGTGCCCGGGGGTGAGGGGAGGATTGTGGTTGGTGTACAGCTGCTTCCTGAGAGCTGCCATCTCTGCACATTCCTGCACACCCCCCACCCCCCCTCCCCACTTTGTCCCCAGTGCTGCCTTCCCTAAGCCTCACGTGCCTGTGCCAGGCGGTCTGTGCCGCGGTGCCCCCTCCACACGTGCTGGGAAACCTTTTTTGCTATCATGTCACATGGATCAGCTCAGAAATGGGTCAGTCATTAAGGCGACCGCGCTGCTGCTTCTGTTGATCTGTGTGCGGCCGCCTAGTGCGGAGTGAACGGTCCCTTTAATTGTGACGTGTTTGTGACCTTAATGCGGGCTAATGCAGTTCACGGTAATGCGTCTGTATTTTGACTGCAGCTTTTATGACGCAGAGTTACAGAATTGTACGCGGCTTTGAAGTGTTGTGCCATAATTGCAAGTTATCTCGTATCCGCAGGGGGATAACTTGCTGATTGGGGGTCTCGAGGCGGCGGTCCTGTCACCCATGCTTTTCACTGCGGTGCTTGCAGTGAGGAGGAGACCTGAGCGCATTGAAGCTCTATTCCCTTTCAACTGGCCTGCGGAGATACTTGAGGCACCTGCTCAGGTATTTCCGTCCGCCTCATTGAAGTGAATGGAGTACCGACCGCGTATGCTCATCCAGCACTCCATTCGAAGCGGACAGGGGAGGCTCATTCTCCAGATTTACACATTGGCATATTTGGGGCCCTTGTCGGTCCATGCAGGCCTACAGACGGTACACAACACCATTGTACAGACCGATTGTCCGTGGGGGGTGCTTTGAACCCCCGTCCGCCAGCTGCTGATGAGGTAATTGGTTAAAAAAGCCTGTAATACCCCTCTAATGTCCTGGCGTTTGTGGCGGTCATGCTGAGAGTTATGGATGCGGTCACATTATGGCCTTCTGAATTGGCCTGAAGATTCTTCTCGCATCAGCCAACTTCTTGGCCTGATGGAACGGGCACCGATTCCCATGCAAGTCGATTGGCGCGTATCTAACTCCTACAGGGGTCGAGGATCTGTTTATGGGGGACACCTGTTCATACTTACGGTTTGTCCCCATCGGCTGGCCTAGATCTCCCAATCCACACGAGTGAGCATGCGTGCTTGTTGTTACCAACCTCATTGGCTGATCGGCAGCTTTACTTGGACTGGAGACGTTCGGAGGAACATTCAGGCTGTGTGAAAGGAGCCGGCGCCAGCCTTGGGTCAGACGGCACCCTGTGTAGAATGCTTTTTTGTGCCCCCTTCCCGCTTTACATCTCATCATGAGAAAAAATAAAACCCGTATATTTTGCTCTTGGTCAGTCTTTGCACCCGAACAGCTCTGTGACCAAATACGGTACCAGAACCAAGCCCAATGCATAAATACAGCAGCAGAATGAAGCTGTTGTGTTGCGAGGCACCGATGTGTTTGACAGCAGCTCCTTAGAACATCAGAGGGGAGACGGGAAAACCATCCATGCCGCTCCACAATACCCTGTCACACAGAGGAGAAAGATCCGCCCCGGTGGAACTAAGAGGGGCGACTGCCTCCAGCCTTGATTTGTTTGGTAGGAACCGGTTACGACCTTTGCGTACCATAAACTACATCACGGGGCTGATAGGTCAGGGAGCGGTGTGATACTCACTGGAGTATTCACAGTAAGCGGGGAAACGGCACTAAAATTGGGTATTCGGTGAGTCCCGAACGCATTTCCCTGAACACCTTGTCCCCGGACCATAATGGAGGCCCTGTAAAGTGACCCTCTGGTCTCAGGACAAAATTCTGCCAGAAGGGTTGGGGGGGGTTTGTGTTGCTATAAGACCGGCGCCTCTCCGTCCCGTACGACTCCCATTCCTGCACCTGTGGGGACACCAAAAGAAGTTTTGGCTTTATTCAGAAGGGCGCTCCTGAACGGAGAAGACCCCCTTCCCTTGTGAGAGGGGTGGAGGGGCTGCTTGCTTGCAGTTCTCAGTTTTCCCCCGTCTCCACATGTCGTCCGTCCCGAGGAACAGTCTGCGCCCGGGGCTCGTCACGCAGTCCAGCAGGAAGGAGCGCGGATATTGTTCCCAGGCCTCCGTCCACATGGTGTTGGGAGGTGAGCAGGAACGCCGCGTTCCCAGACGTTGGAGATTAGGATGGAAAAGTAATTTCCTGCCAGAGAACCTTCTGAATCCGTCATTCTGTGCAGGATATTTCTGGGATAAAGTGGCGGAGGGGCGGCTGTCCAACAGAACGCTAACCGGGGACTGCCGCCATTATGGCACCCGGAGGAGTAACCGACCTGAAGCTCGGTTGTTAATGAGCGACTTCTGTTCTCCTTTGCCCGTCTCCATCAATGCCCAAAGAACTTGTGCGATAACTGCGCAATATCATGTCACTGCAGCCTTAGAGGGGATGTTGCTGGTCACATGACCCCCCCCCCCCCATCCCGTGTAATGATGCACAACTTCAATTGTTGTCCATGTTCTTCTCTAACTCCATCTTCTCTTTCCCCGCAGGTTTAACGTGGGATCAAGGCTTTTGTTCTGTCTTCCCCGGACCCCCGGATATGCAGATGTCACTTCTCCCGCACCCCACGCTTCCTCGCACCTGGATTTCTCATGAGACTGGATCACCTTTTATGTTCTAGAATAAAGCGATGGCGATCACTGGTGCTAGTTACGTTGTGTTAACGACCACAGGACGGCTTCTACGTCTTGCACCCCTCTCCCCCCACCGCCTCCATCGTCATCACTTCCAGGCGGCTGCATTGAAACCAATGATGAACACTTCAGTCCTGGAAGAAAGCACCAGTGGTGACTTTACGGAGTCCTCGTTAGCTGTAGGTTAATGATTTATGCAATGATTTGACACCTTATTCGTTAACGGGCCTCGGCGGCTTGTAACGACGTAGTTTGCGGTGCCTGTGCACGCTACAGATCTGACGCAAGTGACTCTTTGCCGATTGCCGGCCGGCACGTGGGATGATCCTTTGAGAAGTCCCGGTGCCAGCCAACAATCAGCGGAGATGTATGGTCACCCATTGGGGTTAGAGTAAGCTGTTGACTACCTATTTAAAGGGGCAGCCGCTTACGTGCATACCCCCCTCTTCCCTTATATGGGGTGAGCTGTTCCTGCAGACCCCGATTTAAGACTTTTGCTGTCTCCCATTGGTGGGTCTTGAGACAGGAGCGTTCTTAAATGGGGTTGGCAGGCCCATCAGTGTCCTTATTCCCACGATCCCTCTACTAATCCCCCCCCCCCCCCACTCCCTCTTAACCCTTTAAACATATCGCCTGTGGGTGGATGATGGAAAGGGGCCACCGCGTCTTACACCCAGCACTTCTCCCAATCCTGCACTTATCGTCTCAGGGAATCTGACTAGTGTGTAGACGGAGCCTCGTCTTCCCTGTGCCTCCTTCCCCCACGTCCTGCACCTTCCTGACTTTCGCACGCTGAGGTGGGTAGACTTTTCTTTCTTTTCTTTTTTTTCTTCTTTTCCTAGCCAAAGTGCCTATTTACTAGATGAGGACCCCCGATCTGCAGTAGTCGGGGGTATCTGTAGGGGCTTGTTGCACACTTCGCTATCACTCGTGTTTGGAACACCGTGCCTTATTTTTTTTATTTTCTTACTTCTAGCACCCAACTACCTGCTAATCACTATCCCCTCCCTGTTCCTTCCCCGCTGGATGGGCTGTACTGCAAGACTGCTCACCTTGGGAAGTAAGGGGTTAAATAGCTTAACGAATCTATGCATCGGTTGCCATAAGGGTCTCAAAGGGGGGAGATGACGTTGGAGACGTGAACCAGGTCGCACTTCTATCACTACAGGAAGGGAAGTTGTCTGAAGCAACTGGATCTCGTGCGACCCAGATTTACTTCCCCCTTCCTCCCAGCACTTAGCTTTCCCTTTTACGGCTTGCTGCAAGGGGCTTCTCCCTGGACCTGTCCCACTTTTGGCACTTCCTGTTCTAGGGTTAGTCTTTTCAGGTCTGTATTTTTGTGCCATATGTTTGACTCTGACCACGCAGCCCCCCGTTCCCCGTGGGTTACACTGTGTAGTGTTGGGTCTCTGTGGGTCATTTTCTTGCCCCTCTTAATTCTATTGCTCAGGTAAAAGTTCTGCTGGATATCGGGGTGCGGTGCACAGGTGGGACCCCCGGAGGGTGGGTGGAACACAGTAAGTCTCCTTGGTGCAAGGCAGCCAAGATGTGGATGAAGAGTTTGCCTTGCACCAGACCTGTATGGGATGTACCACGGGCCGAGGGCTCTACTCGCACCCGTCAGGTAGGAGACTGGATTGACAGAGCTCATTGGTGTCAAACCTGAACCCATTAAACCAATTGGGGAAGCAGTTCTGACACCAAGGGGCCAGGGATGGTCCTCTGTGATAAAGGCAATGAGTCCCGCTCTTGTAAGGCAGTAGTAAAGATCTCACTAGAGCAGCCATATTGGAAGTGCACAAGTAATTGCAGCCTGCGGGAGGGATGGTAGGTGGGGATTGTAGCCCCTGTTTTGGACAGCATCTGCTCAGGACTCCCTGCTGTGCTGCTGGCAGTATAGTGGGGTGTGATCCTTGGCGCCCCCTGCTGTGTATTATATGCCTGCATGATCGGCCCGACTCGTCATATTGCTCAGGATGCATTGGCCTCAGGTAATGTGGCTGGGAGTGAGCAGCATGTTCCTGACCCGCTTGCCTTAAAGGGGTTTAGGCCGGTGACACCCAACCTTGTAATGCGGACGAGTCCCAGTCTGATCCAAACTTGGAGCATCATTAGGAATCCTTGCTGCTCAAAGTTCAGGTGAGAGAGCCTGCGGACCGGCCGAGACCCGTCCATGTTACGGATGGGAAAACTTGGCCAAAATATGGCGGCGTGTCACCGGCCTTCTAGTAAAACTGAGAGGAAGCATGTGGTTAAACATATGCCAAGTCATAATAGCGGTTCCCATCCTCACCGCTAGTTTTTGGCAAATATATACCGCTGCAGTCACGTAAACAGGACCGTTGAGGAGGATGAGACTGGTGGCGCTTGACTGGAGCAGTGAGAAAGGGGCCCTTTAAAACTGGGTGACTGTTGAGCGCTTAAAGGGGTTTTCCACTTTTAGACTATTGATAGCTTAGACTTGGGGGAGGCCATCAATAGATTGGCAGGGGTCTATCACCCTGGACTTTACCTGACCAGCTGTTGACCTGGCCGATGCACTGAGCTGATTTCTGCAGGACGCAGGCAGCTCCGTTCTCACTGCAGTGGCCAGGCTTGGTATTACACACAAACATTGTATTCCTTTTCAATGAGAACTTTGCCTGTAATACCTGGTCTAGCCACTGCAGTGTGAATGGAGCTGTCCCCTTCCTGCAGAAATTGGCTCAGTGCATTGGCCGGGTGCACAGCTGTTCAGAGGGGGTTCTGGGTTGCAGACTCCCACCAATCACCTATTGATGTTCTACCCTAAGGATAGACCATTAGTAAGTTTACAACTGGACAACTCCTTTTGAAATGCCAGACAGTCATCCCAACGATCATTGCTTCTGTACTACATGTAGATGAACCTGTTTCCATTGACGGGTCAACATAAACCGAATTACTAACGAGAAGCGGACAAACTATTTATTGTTACTCGTTGGCCGTGTGACACTGAATGATGATCGTTTCGTGGAAAAGACTCCCATCCTGCCCAGTCTGTTGGGCGCAGCAGCCATGTTCTGTATAGACGTGATTGCCGACCCCAGCGGTAGACGGCCGCAGTTTACAGACAAGAGCCCCATCTGCCGCCCTCTCCCCAGTTTTAGCAGCACTTACACAAACCCCTCTAAGTCAGGGGGTCCCACCTCCTTGCCGCAGCGGCCCCCTCTCCCACCGGTGCACCCCCTGCACAGCGGACCTTTTGTCCTCTCCCTTGTTTTGCACATACGCTGGTGACAGGACCTCTTGTTATTTTGTCATTTTTCAGTTGGTTGTGAGTTTACATTGTATTTATGTTCCTTTTACACTGTAATCCTCCCTGATGTGTGATTGGCCGTCGTGAAGATGTAAGATGAGTAAATATATATTTTTTTCCTTTGTGAACATTAATAAAGGGAGTACAAACTGCTCTGTGTGGGGTCTCCTCTCTGCAGCGGTGGTCCGCGGGACGCATTATCAGGCCCGGCGCATGGAAGTCTCTATGGGTCCAGACGTGGTGCAGAGCCTCGACGATGGAGAGCGGTACAGAACTCGGATGATGCAACTGGGTAAAGCTTATTGTAAATCCAGCGGCATCACGTAAACGGGACGCGCTTCAGGCTCAACGCGCTTCGAGGCAATCCGGAAGCGAATGGCAGCGTTCCTGGTCTGTGCCACAAAACTTGTATTACGGCCCCATGAGTGAAAACCTCGGCGTGCAAGAAACTTATTTCTACGCTTGCGATTTTCATACTTCATGAGAATAAACATGACAATCACAAGTTCCAATACAAATTGGGGGGGGGGGGGGGGGGGGGTGTTCTTCCACAATAACTTCTGCTGTGTGAACCTGTCTGCTGCATCCCCCTTGCACCTTCCACCCTGCACGGCTGTGGATCTTGCTGATCATGTGGCTATTAGCGACTGGGTCATGTATCAGCTAGAGATGAGCAAACCTACTCGGCCATGCCCCTTTTTCGCCCGAGCGCTGCGGGTGAGTGGGGGGGGGGGAGAGAGAGAGGGCTCCCCCCTGTTCCCCGCTGCTACCCCCCGCTCCGCCACGCCTCCCCCGGCACCCCCCGAATCTTTTCACCCGAGTACGGAAGTACTCGAAAATCGCGGTGCTCGATCGAGTAATTACTCGAAACGGGTATATTCGCTCATCTCTAGTTTCAGCCCCAAGCACTTTTGCTCTGTGGGAGCGCAGAAGGGCAGTCTGACTTCTAGCTGTTTCGCTGCCAGCAGCAGGCCGCTCTGTTCACTTATCTTGTACTCAGCCTGCAGTACCAACTCTGGCCACTGTGTGATGTACAGAGCTGTCTACTTCCTGCAGCAAAATAGCTAGAAGTAGGACAAACGCCCTTTAAAGCAACCCTCCACTTTCAGGACATACC
This sequence comes from Eleutherodactylus coqui, assembly GCF_035609145.1. Classification (NCBI taxonomy): domain Eukaryota; kingdom Metazoa; phylum Chordata; class Amphibia; order Anura; family Eleutherodactylidae; genus Eleutherodactylus; species Eleutherodactylus coqui. Next base: position 12,217,937 of record NC_089849.1, read on the forward strand.
TCTGTCTTGGGTTGTAGGGGTATAGTGCCTGCACTTGTTCTTTTACACCAGCTTATTGGCTGGTTCTGGGTCCCGATTTTGCCTGTCCAAGATGGCCGACCCAATCTGTAGACTACCTAATTGCCATAGTTGAGTGGTAGTCACTATATTAGTTCTCTGGTCAGAGCTGTTCATGTGATCAAATCCAAGCAGAGAGCCATGTGCAATAAATAGGAAGTTGTGGCAGCGATTTTGCACGACCTGAAAAGGGACTCGTGGCTTGGATGGACTTCAGAGCAAATGCAGGTAATACACTCTCAGGTGCGGAGCAGAAATTTGGCGCAGGGGTTGCCTTCCTAACAGTAGGCAGCAGGAAACTGCCAGAGGCGGTCATGTGACAAAGTACTGCGGTTTACTCTGAAGTGCTGCAGCTATTTACAGACATAGACCTGTCAATCAGACTGAGCCGGGCGGAGAGATGGGAGATGGAAGTCACTCAGTGAACTTTTCTGGCCCTCTGAAAACTTGTTTGATGAAATGCGGCAGCGTCTCAGAGGAGGGGCTCCTCCAAATGCGGCCATCCGTGTCACAAGACAAACGTGATACCTAAGGAGCTCGAGGAACAATCCTGCTCCTTATATGGGGTGTCCTGGCTGTCTGACAGCTGCCACCCGCCTGTAACAGCCATGGTCAGCGCTCACACTGATTGGGTCTATTAGCACTTTAAATGCCACTCAAGTCTGACAGTGGCATTTAAATGCCGGGATCAGTGATCAGGACTCCTGATGGGTGCCCCATGATGAGAGTCCGGGCTTCTGTTTGGTTTTCATGGCAGCCTTGTGCCTTCTGAAGGACCCCAGGGCTGCCATGACTGGTTGCCTATCAAGGTGTGTCTGCGGCATGGCTTGATTGGTACCTCATTCCAAAGGCAGCCTATGTAATACTATAGTATTGTACTCTATGAGCGATCAAACTATTCTAAGTCCCCTGTAGGGATTAAAGAGAAAGGGAGAAAGAAGTTAAAAAAAAGTTAATTATTTGAAGAAATAAAAAGTCATAAAAGTTAAAAAATAATAATAATAATCCTTTCCCCATATGTGTAATAAAAAAAATGGTATTTCTGCGTCATTAGCAGTTGAATCTTTCACACTATCCCACCCAGTGAGAAAAAAGAATCCACAACACCAGAACTGTGCTTTTTATTTATTTTTATTTTTTTTTGGGGGGGGGGAGGGGGTAATCCTGTCTCCAAGAAAAAAAGAACAAATATAAAGCGATCAAAAAGTCACCAGAACTCCGATATGGCCCCAAACTGCCGGCCGGCCCACACAAACGAGTTGGGTTTTTTTCAAATATATTTCTCAAAAATAACACTTTGTTAGCGCCGTTATCGTACGGCCGCACAGAATAAAGATGTCGCAGCGTTTAGGCCGTATTGGGTACGAGGTTTGGCAGAATTGCGGGGTTTCCCCTTTCCTTTGACTTAGAAGTTTTTAGAAGATTCAGTACATTCCGTGGAATATTAAATAGAATCCCTGAAAACGACTCGTTCTTCTTTTGCGCCAGTCACATCCCTAAATGGCACCGATGAAAAGTACAACTCTTCCCCCCCCCCCCCAAAAAAAACCCGAGCCCTCATCGAGCTCCGCTGGTGAAGAATAAAGTAACAAATTAACATCCCTGTAAACTCGTTATCAGGTTATTATTACTGCATGGTAAACACTGTAAAAACAAAGGAGGAATCCCCTCCCCCCCCCCGCCTTAAAAAAAAAGGAAATGTAATAAAAGTTCTACCACACATTATATGGACCCCGGAGTGCAGGCAGCAAAAATATACAACTCGTCCCAAAATAATTATTCAGTGAAAAAGCCAAAAATACAATACCTGAAGGTCTGCAAAGCAGACATGGTCGCCATAAGGCAGGCACGATCGCCGTAGGGCAGGCGCAACCGCCATAAGCCCTAAAGATATGCAGTCAGCCACACAATATAGTGTGGAGGAGCCACTTGTTCATGGCAGGCTAATATGCAGTAAACCAGGGGTCCCCAACCACTGGGCCGCGGACCGGGGCCGGGCCATTGGGTGTTTAGCGCCGGTCCGCGGCACCGCCGGGAAATTTTGCTCTAAACACAAGGCCCGCGGGACGAATCCAGCTCGCTGCCTTGTGTTTTGTGGCCGCGGCGTGCCGACGCCACTCACCACTGAAGCGATTACCAGCGGGGGCGCCGCAGCTCCCCGCTGGTAATCGCGCTGATCTTGGCGCACACTGACGTCTGTGCAGCCAGGATTCTCCTCCCAAAGTGGACCACACTGGCTGACATCATTATAGTGAGTTAGCGTAGGTACTGACGGACGCAGTGTGGCCCGTCAGCCTATGCGTTTTGGCCAAAATGCAGTACCAACACCCGCATTTTATTAGTATGCATTAGTACTTTTGTATGTAGTTTGCTAGTTGGTGGGGGAGCCCAAGATGTCAGCCAGTGTGGCCCACTATAGAGATACAGGGCAGCCCACTGTTATACCAGTGAGGGTTGATATCCTGTATGGTGGGTCACCACCCATCTATGGCTGACATCTTTGATATCGTTCACATGTGCAGGCTATTAGTATATGCAGTCACTCCTCCCCAAACTGGGCTGGGCTGAGTGGGTGACTGCATATTAGCCTGCCAGGAACAAGCTGCTCCTCCACACATTGTCTGGCTGACTGCATATCTCCAGGGCTTACGCCCATTTCGCCTGCCCCATGGCGATTGTGCCGTATGGCGACCGTGTCTGCTTTGCAGACTTTTATTGTATTTTTGGCTTTTTCAGTGAATAATGTCTTTGTTGTTTTCCTCACCTCTGTGATTTTGTCCCAAAATCAGAAGCCCCCATACGGCTGTCAATGGGTTGTGGTTCCTGCAATGTGACAATGGAAACTGCTTGGTCCTTAAGGCACAAGATAGGCCGGTCACTGAGGGGTTAATGTGATGGCTAATCCTAGCCTGGGATGGGAATACTGGCACCGATTCCATGTGTTGTGGGCATCATGCAGTGTGAGGAATGATGAGCCACCTATCTATTGTGCGCGGCGCGGCACACATGAGCGCTGAGCGGGGCTGGTCTGATCGGTTCTGACACCGCCATAAGCCCAATTACTTCAGGGCGGCTGCTCCTAAATGAGACCTGTCAGCTCCAGCGGGCGCACTCTGCAGCGTTCCCAGGCTGCAGGAAGACACCTGTGAGAGAGGGCACAGCCTGTACCCAAGAGCCGCACACCTTGTTGCCCGCACTGTCCCCATAGAGAGCTGGGACTGTGCAGAGTCAGCAGCACAGAGATGCTGACGGGGCAGAGAGATCGCCTGCTGAAAGGTTTGCATTAGTGATTGGCCATTGTGCTGAAGCGCCTGGAAACTTGTGCACATGGGATAATGCGCCCCCTACTGTTAATTAGGAGGACCTTCATGTAGGGAGGGGGGGTTACAGAGCTCATGTTCTAAGATGTAAACCCAAGAAGCTGCAGAACCTCTTAATGAAGAGCAGGCGGAGCGTCTTGTTTATTGCCAATTGATCTGCAGTTCAGCCTTCTCTTCTCAAAGAGCTACTGCAGCAGCTGGGGTTTGTATTATAAGGATCTGTAACTGCTGACTGAACTATTATTTGAGGTGACTGTAGAGCAGCGCTCTCCAACCTGTGACTCCCACTTTAGCAAACCTTGGATGCTCACCATGCCCCCACAGCCGCAGGCTACAAAGCCTACATTATAGCTTTTAGTGTATACCACCGCTGCTGCAGAACCTCTTTTTTTTAAGTAAGAAAGAGACTGTATGTTAGTCAGTGATCCATTCACATGTGAAACCTCGTTGCAGAAGTTGGAAGGGAGGGGGATTACAGAGATCATGTTCTCGGATGCCAACCCAAGCAGCTGCAGAACCTCTTAATGGAGGTGGAGGAAACGACTTTGGCTACAGGCAGATGAACCTTAGTGGCTATTCTTAACATTAATGACCAGCAAAGTCAATTTGCATATAAATTCTTTGCTATGTTTCTGCCCCCAATTAACCTGAGGGAACATTTCTCTGGCACATAACCACATGAGTTACATTACAAAATCCTATCTGCCTGCAGCCAACACTAGAGGGAGCTTACGAGTTAACTGCAGACTTGTACACTGAACTCTATCATAATCCAGTAGGCAGTGAGCTCCCTCTAGTGGTGCCTGCAAGTAGTTTAATCGCTGTTTCTGCAGAGGATTTGGAGTTCTGTATCAGAAAAATAGAGCTTCGACCACCATATGGATGAATTAAAAATGTAAAGGGGCTGTCCAGGGTTAGAAAAACATGGCTACTTTCTTCCAAACACAGCGCAGCCCTTGCTTGTGTCTGGTATTGCATCTCAGCTCCCATTCACTTCAATGGCACTGAGCTGCAATACCACATACAACCCTATGGACAAGGGTGGTGCTGTGCTTGGAAGAAAGCAGCCATGTTTTTCTAACCTTGGACAAGCCCTTTAACTGCACAGAATTTTGGCCTTCAGTTGTCCAGAAAAGTGGTCTGAATAAACGGCGACATATCTCCCTTCGCCCGGGGAGCTCCGGAACGTCTCCGTCACTTTACACGACACCTAATGCTGCGGTTTAGCTTTTAGCAATTACTGTTTTACATCAGTAGCGCATTAGAAGCGTCTTCAGGCAGCAGACGGAGGCGCTCTTCCCGCACGCAATACTAAGATTACCTTCTTGATACTCGCAGCACGCAATTTCGCAGCCGTATAATTGATATAATCGCGTTCTGCCATCCAGAAGCTTCCATTTCATAAAATTTAGTCCACAGTTTCCAAATTGCCTAATTTGCCTTTTTTTCTATGTGATTATATCCAAGCGCACTTCAGTAATAAAGACGTTGTTGTGGTGCGAATGAGCCGACCTCCAACGGGGGCTATTCACTGCACATGGGGGTGGGGGGGGGCACTGCACATGGCAAGATATAGCCGGACACAGGGACTTCACCAGCACAACGTGTTTATATACAGTGTGAGGCCAGAGCACATGTACTCTACCTGCCATCCTCCATGTGTCAGCAGAGACTCCACCAGCAGAATAGTGAGTGCAGCTCTGGGGGATAGTACAGGATGTAACTCAGGATCAGTACAGGATAAGTAATGTATGTACACAGTGACTCCACCAGCAGAATAGTGAGTGCAGCTCTGGAGTATAATACAGGATGTAACTCAGGATCAGTACAGGATAAGTAATGTATGTACACAGTGACTCCACCAGCAGAATAATGTGTGCAGCTCTGGGGTATAATACAGGATGTAACTCAGGGTCAGTACAGGATAAGTAATGTATGTACACAGTGACTCCACCAGCAGCAGAACAGTGAGTGGAGCTCTGGGGTATAATACAGGATGTAACTCAGGATCAGTACAGGATAAGTAATGTATGTACACAGTGACTCCACCAGCAGAATAGTGAGTGCAGCTCTGGGGTATAATGCAGGATGTAACTCAGGGTCAGTACAGGATAAGTAATGTATGTACACAGTGACTCCACCAGCAGCAGAACAGTGAGTGGAGCTCTGGGGTATAATACAGGATGTAACTCAGGATCAGTACAGGATAAGTAATGTATGTACACAGTGACTCCACCAGCAGAATAGTGAGTGCAGCTCTGGGGTATAATGCAGGATGTAACTCAGAGTCAGTACAGGATAAGTAATGTATGTATACAGTGACTCCACCAGCAGAATAGTGAGTGCAGCTCTGGAGTATAATACAGGATGTAACTCAGGATCAGTACAGGCTAAGTAATGTATGTACACAGTAACTCCACCAGCAGAATAATGAGTGCAGCTCTGAAGGATAATACAGGATGTAACTCAGGATCAGTACAGGATAAGTAATGTATGTACACAGTGACTCCACCAGCAGAATAGTGAGTGCAGCTCTGGAGTATAATACAGGATGTTACTCAGGATCAGTACAGGATAAGTAATGTATGTACACAGTGACTCCACCAGCAGAATAGTGAGTGCAGCTCTGGGGTATAATGTAATGTATTTACCAAGTGGCTCAACTACTAGATGTAAGATGGTATTCCTAGTTAGCGATATGGATTCATAATGTTTTGCACAGGGACTTGTTTACCTTGTGGGCATATCCCTATGCATCGTTTTGTGTGCTACCCAATGCTGTGGGTCAGTCTTGTCTGGCATGACCCTTCGGTGAGGACACATTAAACTGATTGGGATTTAGTGTTTAGTGGCGGTGGGGGCGGCTGATGGAGGGATGTTGTGATCTTTTGCTAATGGGACCCAGATCATCCTTGGCGCCGAGTCAGGTACTGTCTGTTCTGTGCAGTCTGTGGAAGAGATAAAACCCAAATGTGCAGCCACCATGAAATGGCTGTGTAAACAGCCCAACCTGGCCTCAAATGGCACACTGACCCACATACATTCCTAAATTTAAACCTCACACTGCCCCGCCGCCACATACGGCTACTGTACTGCCTCTGAGCTGGCGCGCTGACCCACTTACAAAGCTATAACCACTAGAACATTGCTGACCTCTGCTGGACAGTCAGTAGAATGCAACAAGCTGTTTACAATTTGGGGGTTTAGCATTGCTGAGACGCGCCATCTCCTCTGTGGGGGTCCAACCGCTGGGAACTGCAATGATCACAATTGTGCGCTCAGCTCCTTGATGGACCAGTTACCGACATCTCGACTGAACGATCAGTATTTAAACCGAATGATTAGTGAACGGGGCAACAATGATTGTTATGTCTGCAGATAATGAACGATGAAGGCAAAGCGAACAACTTATTATTCATCATTCGATCCTTGGCCTGTTTACATTGAACAATTATCCTTCATTTTAGGTCATTTGAACGATTTTTTTTGAACGACAACTGTTTCGTGTAAAAGGGCCTTAAGTGTTCCGTAATCTAAGTGTGCCGTTTCTTAAGTGTGTGACTTGGGATTAGTGAGTTTGGAGTCAGGAACTTTGGTAGTGTTACTTTCATTTATTTACTGCTTTTTTTATTTGAATTTTTGCATATATTACTTCTATCTAATCTATCTGTACGATCCCCATTTAGAATGCGCTCCATGATTGACAATGCCGCCCGGGGTACATCTTGTGCCATGTATGCCATCCTTGGACAGCCGGGTGCACACTGCTGTAGGAGATGTGAGCAGGTTGCACATTTAGAAGCCCGGATCCTGGATCCAAATGAGCAGCTTGCAACACTGATATCCATTGGCATCATGGGAAGGCGTTTGCTGCCCCCGGAGCGGGCACTGGCTGGGGTAGATGTGGGGGCCGAGGGTAGTTCGGGAGAGCAGGATGAGCAGGCAGCTAACTGGGTGACAGGAGGAGGGGAAGAGGGAAGAGAACCAAGAGGTTAGTTCTGAACTGGCACATGCCAACAAGTTTGCAAAGTTGGTAGATGAGGGGGATGCCATTACAGGATTAGCACCGCTACAGCATGACATGCCCTCGGACCGCCAGGGAGATGTCTGCTCCAGTAAGAAGGGTAATAGGAGCGCTGGGCAGGCTAGACGGGTCCTGGTAGTGGTGGACGCAATTATAAGGGGCACAGATAGGGCAATCTGCGACAAAGACCGGGATTGTCAAACGTTGTGTTGTCTTCCTGGTCCTCGAGTTCGATACATCACAGATTGGGTTGACAGTTTGCTGAGGGGCTGGTGAGGACCCGGCAGTCGTGGTACACATTGGCACCAATGGAAATGTTAGAGTTAGGCGGAAGGTCCTTATAAATGATTTCAGGGAACTAGGATGTAAGCTTAGGGCGAAGATCTCCAAAGTAGTATCTTCTGAAATACTACCTTTTCCCCCGAACCACACCAGAAAGGCAGCGGGAGATTAGGGAGGTAAACAAGTGGCTCCAGATTTGGTGCAGGAAGGAGGGGTTCGGGTTCCTGGAGAACTGGGCTGACTTTGCTGTTGGCTACAGGCTCTACTGTAGGGACGGGCTGCATTTATGGGGAGGGGGCAGCTGTGCTGAGGGAGACGATGGGTAGAAGGTTGGAAGATTGTTTAAACTAGGGACTGGGGGGGAGGGGGGAGCAACCAGAGAGATAGAGGGGAAGACAGTGTAGACAGTGACCTGGGAAAGTTATAATATTGGAGGTGGGGTGGTGGGAGGGGTTAGTATAGTTAGAAATGACAGAAGAGTTAATAGGGATACACTTAATATAGAAAATAACCAAAACCTTCTAAACTATATGATGACTAGTCCTAGAAGTCTGACCAATAAGGGGACTAATGCAAAAAGTCTGACCAATAAGGGGACTAATGCTGGTCATCTGACCAGTAAGGAGACTAATGCAAGTCATCTGACCAATAAGGGGACTAATGCAAGTCATCTGATCAATAAGGGGACTAATGCAAGTCATCTGACCAGTAAGGAGACTAATGCTAGAAGTCTGATTAATAAGGTTGACAAACTGGAAGTAATAATATGTGAGGAAAACTATGACACAGTGGGAATAACTGAGACCTGGTTGGATGAAAGCTGTAACTGGGCAGTGAACTTACAGGGTTACAGTCTGTTCAGAAGGGATTGTAAAAACCAGAAAGAAGGAGGAGTTTGTCTTTATGTGAAATCCTGTTTAAAGCCCACAGTACGGTAAGATATATCGCAGGGAGCTGAACATATGGAGTCTGTATAGGTAGAGATACATGGAGGAAAAAATGACAATAAAATCCTCATAAGGGTTTTCTATAGGCCGCCAAATGTAACAGAAGCCACTGAAGAGCTATTGCTGAAGCAAGCAGAGGAGCAGCAAATCACAATGAGGTAATTCTTATGGGAGACTTTAACGATCCGGATATAAACTGGGAAGCCGAAACCTGCGGATCTCATGAAGGTAATAATTCTCTAAAGATAATTACCTCACCCAACTTGTACAGGACCTGAATAGAGAGACGGACATTTTGTACTTAATATTAACCAACAAACCTGACAGAATAACAGGGGTGCAGGTTGGGGGGCACCTGGGAAATGGTGACCATAATATAATACATTTCCACTTGTCCTTCAACAGAGAGTTTTATAGAAAAGCTATGAAAACACTGAACTTTAGGAAGGCAAAATGTAACCAGTCCAAAGCCGTCCTTAACCTATTTAACTGGGATAAACAAGAGTACGGACAATAAATGGGAAATGTTTAAAAACATCCTAATTACTTACTGTGTGGTTCATACCTTACAGGAATAAAAGGGTCAGGAATAGAAGAAAACCAATGTGGTTCAATAAAGATGTAAAAGGGCCAATAAATAGCAAAAATAAAGTGTTTAAACTACTAAAACAAGAAAGCCGCGAAGAAGCACTAAAAAACTATGAGGAAAAAAATAATGTTAAAATGAGATAAAAGCAGCAAAGATGGAGACAGAGAGACTTATTGCGAAAGAGAGTAAGACTAAGTCTAAATGGTTCTTCAACTATATAAATAGTAAAAGGATTAATACTGAAAGTGTTGTCCCTTTAATAAATAATGTAGAAGACATTGTAGAGGACGATGAGGAGAAAGCAAATCTATTAAATAGTTTTTTCTCCAGTGTATTCACAGCAGAAAATGAAATGTAAGAAAAGATGCAGAGTGATAAAGTGTTTAAGTAAACTCCCCACTGAATGTCACCAGTCTAAAGGCCCATTTACATAAAGTGATGATGGCTAAAAAATTGCTAAAAGGGGATCGTTTTAGCAATAATCATTGTGTCCAAATGTGCACCCATCGTGCGCTTTTCATGCACTGCTAGCTGATCATTAAATTCAGTTCAAACTAAAAATCGTCCTTCAGCCTTATCAGCAGTTCTCCGCAGGGAGTGCTGATAGCATTGTTTCCCACTGGAGAACAAAGGATCTGAATGCAGATAAGAGCCCGTGGGCTATTAGCTGCTTTCAGCTAAGGCTTCATTTGCATGCTAAATAGCTCTTAAGTAGCTGAGTAGCTACTTAAAAGTTTATGCAAAATGATCGCTCAAAGCCGTCACTCAGACTGTTGTTCATCGGGCCGTGTAAATGGGCCTTTACCCAGGAAAAAGTGCAGAGCTGCCTTAAAAAGATTAAATTAGACAAATCACCGGGTCCCGATGGCATACACATTTGGGAATTAAGTAATGTGATACACAGACTCTTGTTTCTTATATTTAAGGACTCTATAGTAAAGGGGTCGGTTCTACTGGATTGGCGCAAAGCCAGTGTGCTGCCGATATTCAAAAGGGGTCAAGAAGTGAACCTGAAAACTACAGGCTGGTAAAGGCCCATTTACACGGAATGAACTGTTGGGCAAACGATGCCCAACAGCGCGTCCCAGTGAAGCTCAGTCCTGTGCTGTTACACAGGAAGGAGAATCGCTGGCATTGGTCAGAGTGTGGCCGGCATGGAGGCGGGGGGGGGGGGAGTGTTCTTCCCCCGCCCGCCTTCATTCACTGTAAGCAGACAGTGGCTCAGAACTGAACGGCTGCTGTTTACACTGAACGGCTAGTCATTCATTCTCTGCATGCATTTACATAGGACGACTATTATCCAACTCCCGCGGCAGCGCAGGACTTGGCACCTTAAGACTTACTTCTATTGTGGCAAAGGGCTAATGCCCACGAACAGATTTTCACTGCGGTTCCCGCGGCGTAAATCCACGGTGGAATTCCGCTGCTATTAGGTTCTATTGAACTTAATAGCTCAGTGCTCGTATGCGTGATTCTACTGCGGATTTCCGTTGCGGGAAAAAAATCGCGGCATGTTCTAATTCACTGCGTTTTTCCTACGCGGGAGGTCTCCATTAATGTAGTATTATATAGAGACCTCGGGATTTCCACAGTGGAATTACACGATTGCTCGCGGGCACTAACGTTTTTAAATGCGGTATTCCCACGGCAGAAATCCGCAGGCGTATCCCGCTCTGTCCGTGGGTACAAGGCCTAAAATGTTTGAAGGGTTTCTAAGAGATGCTATCCTGGAGGACCTCAAGTAATATGGCTGTAGAACTCCGTATCAGCGGGCTTATGAGAGATCGCTCCTATCAAACCAACCTGATCAGCTTCTACAAGGAGGTAAGTTCTAGGTTGGTATAAAAGGTTGGTATATAAAATGAGAATACTTGGTCTGGATGAGAATGTGTGTAAGTGGTACAATACTTTGATTTGGTCACTGTTACTAGTGGGGTATCTCAGGGGGCAGTACTGGAGGGGTTACTAGTGGGGTACCACAGGGGGCAATATGGAAGGGGTCACCATTACTAGTGGGATACCATAGGGGGCAGTATGGGAGGGGTAACCATTACTAGTGGGATACCATAGGGGGCAATATGGAAGGGGTCACCATTACTAGTGGGATACCATAGGGGGCAGTATGGGAGGGGTCACCATTACTAGTGGTGTACTACAGAGGGGAAGTACTAGAGGGGTCACCATTACTAGTGGGGTACTACAGGGGGCAGTATTGGGCGTTTCACAGTTAGTAGTGGGTTACTATTCTTATTAGTATATTTATTGTTCACCTGGTGGATGGATTGTGCAGTAAAATATTAATATTTATAGATGATACAAAACCATGTAAAGTAATTTACAGTATACTGATACATATAGATCTGTATGTGGTTGCAAGAGGATCTGGATAAGCTGGGTATTGAGCAGAAAAGTGGCAAATGAGGTTTAACACTGATAAATGTGCGGTTCTGCACATGAGGAAATCCATGTCACCATTATACACTAAATGGGAAACCACTGGGGAACACTGACAGGGAGAAGGACTTTGGGATTGTAGTTAACTGTGAGCTTAACTGGAGCAACCAGTGTCAGGCAGCTGCTGCCAAGGCAAATAGGATCATGGGGAACATCCAAAGAGGTCTAGGGGCGCATGACGAGAACATTGTTCTTCCTGTCTGCAAGTCACTGGTCAGACCTCACATGGAATATTGTGGACAGCTTTGGCCACTGGTACTCAAGAAGGATATATCAGAGCTTGAATGGGTACAAAGGTGGGGGGGGGGGGGGCAGGTAGAAACACCACATCCCTCCACATGCAGACAAACTACTAAATGAAAGAGCATCACACAGGTGAAGGTACTGATGAACGACCACTCACACACCTTCCTTATACTGAGGGGGCGGCTGCTTAGTACTATACATGCACACAGATATAGCATGCAAAGTGTGTTAGGCCACATGATGTATATAGTGCACCATGCAGGCTTACAACCTATTAATGACCCCATATTTCAATCCAGCGGGCTGCCCTGCATCCCAAAGGTGAACCGCACTGACACCCCAGGCTCCCTCAGCATTCAGAGCCGCACTGCATGTTACTGATAAATACGAGGTATTGGTTGATATTTTGGCCAAAATACAGAAGCTCACAAGCCAACGTCAAGGGTCCTCGTTATCTTGTGAGTCCCTACACTAATATCAATTTAAAAATCCCAGAAAAAGGGAATGTACAGAAAAAAGTCAAGACAAGAGAGCAGATAGACACATCACATCCCTCCACATGCAGACAGTATAAGGAAGGTGTGTGAATGGCTGTTCGTCAGGACCTTCACCTGTGTGATGCTCCTCCATTTAGCAGTTTGGCTGTCTGTATGTTTAGGGATGTGATGTTTCTAACTTCCCTTTTGTATTCGTATATCAGTAAGTATATGGCTGCTTTCTGTGACTTTTCTGAAGGTGGCAACTAAAGTAATAAATGGAATGGGCGGACTACAATACCCAGAGAGGTAATCAAAATTGGGGTTATTTAGCTTGGAAAAAAGACGTCTGAGGAGCAACCTAATAACTATGTATAATATATCAGGGGTCAATACAGAGATCTCCTCCATCACCTATTTATACCCAGGACTGTAACAAGGGGGCGCTCTAATTGCTGTTGTTAGCCGTTTAGCCATTGAGGACCCTCAGCGACCCTAAAGGTGGCCTTGTTTCATGTTTTTTGGTTTTGCACTGCTTCTTTCGTTTGTGTGATACCCATGCCAGTATCAGCTTTGACAGTATCAGCCATTGTGTTCTTTGGCGGCCGGGTCATCTTTTGCCACTGATCTACATAGTAACATAGTATGTTAGGCTGAATGAAGACAATGGCCATTTAGGGAAGCCTGCTTCACCCCCCCTCCCCCATTGTTGATCCAGAGGAAGGCAAAAAAAAACAATAAGGCAGAAGCCAATTAGCCCATTTGGGGGAAAATTTTCTTCCCTACTCCATAGTGGCAATCAGAATAATCCCTGGATCAACCTCTGATAGTTACTACCTGACTGCAAGACCCGGATCAACAACCCGCTGGTCACCTAATGTCTATATCCTGTAATATCCTTCCGCTCTAGAAAGGCATCTAGTCCTTCTTGAACTCCTCTATGGATTTTGCCATCACCACGTCCTCAGGCAGAGTTCTACAGTCTCACTGCTCTTACAGTAAAGAACCCCCTTCTGTGTTGGTGATGAAACCTGCTTTCCTCTAGACGTAGCGGATGCCCTCTTGTTACCGTCGCAGTCCTGGGTATAAACAAATCATGGGAGAGATCCTTGTATTGTCCCCTCATGTATTTATACAGAGTTATTTGGTCGCCCCTTAGCCGTTTCTTTTCCAGGGTGAAGAATCCCAGTTTTGATGCCTCTCTGGGTATTTCGGTCCCTTCATTCCATGTATTAGTTTAGTTGCTCGTCTTTGAACCCCCTCCAGCACTGTAACATCCTTCCTGAGCACCAGTGTCCAGAACTATACACAGTATTCCATGTGAGGCCTGACTAGTGCCTTATATAGTGGGAGGATAATGTTCTCTCCCCTCGCCCCTATACCTCTTTTACAGCACCCCAAGACTTTATTAGCCTTTGTAGCAGCTGACTGGCATTGGTTACTCCAGTTTAGTCTACAGTCCACTAGTACCCCAGGTCCTTTTCCCTAGCTGTACCCCATTTAATGTCTATTGGTGACATCCGTTCCTCCTGCCCATGTGCATAGTCTTACATTTATCCACACTGAACTTCATTTGCCATTTTATTCCCCAAGCCCCCAGCTTATCTCGGTCCGTTTGTAGCCGCACATTGTCCTCTGTTGCATTAATTATATTGTATAATTTTGTAATATCTACAAATATTGATATTTTGCTGTGCAGCCCCTCTATCAGGTCGTTAATAAATATATTGAACAGAATGGGGCCCAATACTGAGCCCTGTGGCCCCCCGCTAGTGACTGTGGCCCAATCAGAGTACGACCCATTTATTACCACCCTCTGCTTTCTATCATTGAGCCAATTCTTTACCCAGATACACACATTTTCACCCAATCCGAGCTGCCTCATTTTATATATCAGCCTATCATACAGCACGGTGTCAAATGCTTTAGAGACGTCCAGATATATGAGATCAATAGACTCTTCCCGGTCCAGCCTAGAGCTTACTTCATCGTAGAAGCTGATCAGATTTGTCTGACATGATCGCCCCCTCATGAAGCCGTGCTGGTGAGGAGTTATTCTGTTGTTCTCCTTGAGGTACTCTAGGATGGCGTCTCTCAGAAACCCCTCGAATTTTTTTTTCCAATTATTACCGGCCTGTAGTTACCAGGCTCTCTTTTGGACCCCTTTTTGTATATTGGAACCACATTGGCAATGCATCAATCCAGCGGTACAACCCCGGTCTCAATAGTGTCCATAAATATAAGAAATAGCGGTCTATCTATCACAACACTTAGTTTCCTTAGTACCCTTGGGTGTACTCCATCTGGGCCTGGCGATTTATCGATATTAATCTTCTTTAACCGGTTCTGCACCTCCTCCTGCAATATGTCGTGGGGGGGGGGGGGGTCGTTTTATTCCACTGCCTCTCGTGTGACATTTCTTTCTCATTTGTAAATACACTTGAAAAAGAAAACGATTTGCCTCCCCCCCCATCGTCTTCTATGGTTTCTCCTGCATTATTTGTTAAAGAGCCAGTGATATGGAAAGCGCAGCTGCGGCTTCCAGGAGCGGAGAATTCTAGCGATTCATAGAAGTTAGAGGAGGATGTCAGGAATCGTTCTGACCAACAGGCTGCACAGTCAGCAGAATACAACGCTGGAGCTCCAACTAACGTGTCCGAACGCACAACTCGCTGTTCCTCCGCACGGATGATATAACAGCAGGCAACCAGTTCCAGCGCCATTGTGTCTAAGAGAAACAGAAAGACTCCAGCGGGCAAAAGAGCGCAAAACCTATATCACCGAGCAGCGGGAAAACATCTCCTGGTCCGATGCATCCAGGTTTCTGTTGCCCCGTGCTGATGGGAGATTATAATTTGGCACAAGCAGCATGAATCGCTGGCGCCCTTCCTGTCAGCTGGTCAGAACATGTCAGACCGCCATCTAATCTGCAGCACCTACAGGAAACTTCCTGTCTGCAGGGGCCGATATTCCTGCAGGACGGTTTCATCACCTAGTGGAATCCACACCGCGACAAATTGCTGCAGTTCTGAAGGCGCTATTAGATGGGGGGGCTAATAAAGGTGTCATATAATGTTTATTGCTGATAGAAGGTCGCATTACATGACAACAACAGATATTACTATAAATAGACATTTAATTTACAATCCACCAATTGAGGTGAAATACAAACATTTTCTTAAAATTTATGATTAAAAAAAATGGCAGCATGAATCTCTCCGAATCTTATTGCACATGTCTGAGATCCACGTATAAAATTGTATAAAGTTATCACTGCCCCCTAGAGTTACTCCACCCCACATTGTCCCCATGACAAGGAATGGTCCATGAAAAAAATTTGGTGAAAGTGCAAGAATTAATCTGTCCCCCAGCTACTACGGAATGTGCCACTGTTCCTGAGTACAATCTTAAGACGTCTAATCCATCCTTCCTTGGAATGGAATCTTCTTCCTGAGCTGTAGGAATAGTTTGGCTCGGCTGGTGATGGCATTTAGAACCA
Source organism: Eleutherodactylus coqui (assembly GCF_035609145.1). Lineage (NCBI taxonomy): Eukaryota > Metazoa > Chordata > Amphibia > Anura > Eleutherodactylidae > Eleutherodactylus > Eleutherodactylus coqui. Next base: position 12,233,831 of record NC_089849.1, read on the forward strand.
TTTGCTGGACTCTCATTGACGTCGTGGCGCCAGGACACTGATCTGCGCAGAATCTGCAAACACTCTGTTGTGCATGTAGTGCTGCAGGAGTCGCTCCCACATAGGACAACACCTTAGAAGGAAGGGGTTACCTGAGAATAAAGTAATGCAGTAGTCATTGCCAGGCAGGGAAGGATTAGAGATAACTTCTGTATTGTGAACTGAGTGATCAGATGTAATTAGTACTTTGTTTACTGAGTGATCAGATGTAGCTTGTACATTGTATACTGAGTGATCAGATGTAGCTTGTACATTGTATACTGAGTGATCAGATGTAATTAGTACTTTGTTTACTGAGTGATCAGATGTAGCTTGTACATTGTATACTGAGTGATCAGATGTAGCTTGTACATTGTATACTGAGTGATCAGATGTAGCTTGTACATTGTATACTGAGTGATCAGATGTAATTAGTACTTTGTTTACTGAGTGATCAGATGTAGCTTGTACATTGTAGACTGAGTGATCAGATGCAGCTTGTACATTGTATACTGAGTGATCAGATGTAGCTTGTACATTATATATATACTGAGTGATCAGATGTAGCTTGTACATTGTAGACTGAGTGATCAGATGTAGCTTGTACATTGTATACTGTGTGATCAGATGTAGCTTGTACATTGTATACTGAGTGACCAGATGTAGCTTGTACATTGTATACTGAGTGATCAGATGTAGCTTGTACATTGTATACTGAGTGATCAGATGTAGCTTGTACATTGTAGACTGAGTGATCAGATGTAGCTTGTACATTATATACTGAGTGATCAGATGTAGCTAGTACATTGTATACTGAGTGATCAGATGTAGCTTGTACATTGTATACTGAGTGATCAGATGTAGCTTGTACATTGTAGACTGAGTGATCAGATGTAGCTTGTACATTATATACTGAGTGATCAGATGTAGCTTGTACATTGTATACTGAGTGATCAGATGTAGCTTGTACATTGTATACTGAGTGATCAGATGTAGCTTGTACATTGTAGACTGAGTGATCAGATGTAGCTTGTACATTGTATACTGAGTGATCAGATGTAGCTTGTACATTGTATACTGAGTGATCAGATGTAGCTTGTACATTGTATACTGAGTGATCAGATGTAGCTTGTACATTGTATACTGAGTGATCAGATGTAGCTTGTACATTGTATACTGAGTGATCAGATGTAGCTTGTACATTGTATACTGAGTGATCAGATGTAGCTTGTACATTGTATACTGAGTGATCAGATGTAGCCTGTACATTGTATACTGAGTGATCAGATGTAGCTTGTACATTGTATACTGAGTGATCAGATGTAGCTTTTACATTATATACTGAGTGATCATCTGATTACATTATATACTGAGTGATCAGATGTAGCTTGTACATTGTATACTGAGTGATCAGATGTAGCTTGTACATTGTATACTGAGTGATCAGATCTAGCTTGTACATTGTAGACTGAGTGATCAGATGTAGCTTGTACATTGTATACTGTGTGATCAGATCTAGCTTGTACATTGTATACTGTGTGATCAGATGTAGCTTGTACATTGTAGACTGAGTGATCAGATGTAGCTTGTACATTGTAGACTGAGTGATCAGATGTAGCTTGTACATTGTATACTGAGTGATCAGATGTAGCTTGTACATTGTATACTGAGTGATCAGATGTAGCTTGTACATTGTATACTGAGTGATCAGATGTAGCTTGTACATTGTATACTGAGTGATCAGATGTAGCTTGTACATTGTATACTGAGTGATCAGATGTAGCTTGTACATTGTATACTGAGTGATCAGATGTAGCTTGTACATTGTATACTGAGTGATCAGATGTAGCTTTTACATTATATACTGAGTGATCATCTGATTACATTATATACTGAGTGATCAGATGTAGCTTGTACATTGTATACTGAGTGATCAGATGTAGCTTGTACATTGTATACTGAGTGATCAGATGTAGCTTGTACATTATATACTGAGTGATCAGATGTAGCTTGTACATTGTAGACTGAGTGATCAGATGTAGCTTTTACATTATATACTAAGTGATCAGATGTAGCTTTTACATTATATACTGACTGATCAGATGTAGCTTTTACATTATATACTGACTGATCAGATGTAGCTTTTACATTATATACTGACTGATCAGATGTAGCTTTTACATTATATACTGAGTGATCAGATGTAGCTTTTACATTATATACTGAGTGATCAGATGTAGCTTGTACATTGTATACTGAGTGATCAGATGTAGCTTGTACATTGTATACTGAGTGATCAGATGTAGCTTGTACATTGTATACTGAGTGATCAGATGTAGCTTGTACATTGTATACTGAGTGATCAGATGTAGCTTGTACATTGTATACTGAGTGATCAGATGTAGCTTGTACATTGTATACTGAGTGATCAGATGTAGCTTGTACATTGTATACTGAGTGATCAGATGTAGCTTGTACATTGTATACTGAGTGATCAGATGTAGCTTGTACATTGTATACTGAGTGATCAGATGTAGCTTTTACATTATATACTGAGTGATCATCTGATTACATTGTATACTGAGTGATCAGATGTAGCTTGTACATTGTATACTGAGTGATCAGACGTAGCTTGTACATTGTAGACTGAGTGATCAGATGTAGCTTGTACATTATATACTGAGTGATCAGATGTAGCTTGTACATTGTATACTGAGTGACCAGATGTAGCTTGTACATTGTATACTGAGTGATCAGATGTAGCTTGTACATTATATACTGAGTGATCAGATGTAGCTTGTACATTATATACTGAGTGATCAGATGTAGCTTGTACATTGTATACTGAGTGATCAGATGTAGCTTGTACATTATATACTGAGTGATCAGATGTAGCTTGTACATTGTATACTGAGTGATCAGATGTAGCTTGTACATTGTATACTGAGTGATCAGATGTAGCTTGTACATTATATACTGAGTGATCAGATGTAGCTTGTACATTGTATACTGAGTGATCAGATGTAGCTTGTACATTATATACTGAGTGATCAGATGTAGCTTGTACATTGTATACTGAGTGATCAGATGTAGCTTTTGCATTATATACTGACTGATCAGATGTAGCTTTTACATTATATACTGACTGATCAGATGTAGCTTTTACATTATATACTGACTGATCAGATGTAGCTTTTACATTATATACTGACTGATCAGATGTAGCTTTTACATTATATACTGACTGATCAGATGTAGCTTTTACATTATATACTGAGTGATCAGATGTAGCTTGTACATTGTATACTGTGTGATCAGATCTAGCTTGTACATTGTATACTGTGTGATCAGATGTAGCTTGTACATTGTAGACTGAGTGATCAGATGTAGCTTGTACATTGTAGACTGAGTGATCAGATGTAGCTTGTACATTGTATACTGACTGATCAGATGTAGCTTTTACATTATATACTGACTGATCAGATGTAGCTTTTACATTATATACTGAGTGATCAGATGTAGCTTGTACATTGTATACTGAGTGATCAGATGTAGCTTGTACATTGTATACTGTGTGATCAGATGTAGCTTGTACATTGTATACTGAGTGATCAGATGTAGCTTGTACATTGTATACTGAGTGATCAGATGCAGCTTGTACATTCTATACTGAGTGATCAGATGTAGCTTGTACATTGTATACTGTGTGATCAGATGTAGCTTGTACATTGTATACTGAGTGATCAGATGTAGCTTGTACATTGTATACTGAGTGATCAGATGTAGCTTGTACATTGTATACTGAGTGATCAGATGTAGCTTGTACATTGTATACTGAGTGATCAGATGTAGCTTGTACATTGTATACTGAGTGATCAGATGTAGCTTTTACATTATATACTGAGTGATCATCTGATTACATTGTATACTGAGTGATCAGATGTAGCTTGTACATTGTATACTGAGTGATCAGATGTAGCTTGTACATTATATACTGAGTGATCAGATGTAGCTTGTACATTGTAGACTGAGTGATCAGATGTATCTTGTACATTGTAGACTGAGTGATCAGATGTAGCTTGTACATTGTATACTGAGTGATCAGATGTAGCTTGTACATTGTATACTGAGTGATCAGATGTAGCTTGTACATTGTATACTGAGTGATCAGATGTAGCTTGTACATTGTATACTGAGTGATCAGATGTAGGTTTTACATTATATACTGAGTGATCATCTGATTACATTGTATACTGAGTGATCAGATGTAGCTTGTACATTGTATACTGAGTGATCAGATGTAGCTTGTACATTATATACTGAGTGATCAGATGTAGCTAGTACATTGTAGACTGAGTGATCAGATGTAGCTTGTACATTGTATACTGAGTGATCAGATGTAGCTTGTACATTGTAGACTGAGTGATCAGATGTATCTTGTACATTGTAGACTGAGTGATCAGATGTAGCTTGTACATTATATACTAAGTGATCAGATGTAGCTTGTACATTGTATACTGACTGATCAGATGTAGCTTTTACATTATATACTGACTGATCAGATGTAGCTTTTACATTATATACTGAGTGATCAGATGTAGCTTGTACATTGTATACTGAGTGATCAGATGTAGCTTGTACATTGTATACTGTGTGATCAGATGTAGCTTGTACATTGTATACTGAGTGATCAGATGTAGCTTGTACATTGTATACTGAGTGATCAGATGCAGCTTGTACATTCTATACTGAGTGATCAGATGTAGCTTGTACATTGTATACTGAGTGATCAGATGTAGCTTGTACATTGTATACTGAGTGATCAGATGTAGCTTGTACATTGTATACTGAGTGATCAGATGTAGCTTGTACATTGTAGACTGTGTAATCAGATGTAGCTTGTACATTGTATACTGAGTGATCAGATGTAGCTTGTACATTGTATACTGAGTGATTAGATGTAGCTTGTATACTGAGTGATCAGATGTAGCTTGTACATTGTATACTGTGTGATCAGATGTAGCTTGTACATTGTATACTGTGTGATCAGATGTAGCTTGTACATTGTATACTGAGTGATCAGATCTAGCTTGTACATTGTAGACTGAGTGATCAGATGTAGCTTGTACATTGTATACTGTGTGATCAGATCTAGCTTGTACATTGTATACTGTGTGATCAGATGTAGCTTGTACATTGTAGACTGAGTGATCAGATGTAGCTTGTACATTGTAGACTGAGTGATCAGATGTAGCTTGTACATTGTATACTGAGTGATCAGATGTAGCTTGTACATTGTATACTGAGTGATCAGATGTAGCTTGTACATTGTATACTGAGTGATCAGATGTAGCTTGTACATTGTATACTGAGTGATCAGATGTAGCTTGTACATTGTATACTGAGTGATCAGATGTAGCTTGTACATTGTATACTGAGTGATCAGATGTAGCTTTTACATTATATACTGAGTGATCATCTGATTACATTATATACTGAGTGATCAGATGTAGCTTGTACATTATATACTGAGTGATCAGATGTAGCTTGTACATTGTATACTGAGTGATCAGATGTAGCTTTTGCATTATATACTGACTGATCAGATGTAGCTTGTACATTGTAGACTGAGTGATCAGATGTAGCTTTTACATTATATACTAAGTGATCAGATGTAGCTTTTACATTATATACTGACTGATCAGATGTAGCTTTTACATTATATACTGACTGATCAGATGTAGCTTTTACATTATATACTGAGTGATCAGATGTAGCTTTTACATTATATACTGAGTGATCAGATGTAGCTTTTACATTATATACTGAGTGATCAGATGTAGCTTGTACATTGTATACTGAGTGATCAGATGTAGCTTGTACATTGTATACTGAGTGATCAGATGTAGCTTGTACATTGTATACTGAGTGATCAGATGTAGCTTGTACATTGTATACTGAGTGATCAGATGTAGCTTGTACATTGTATACTGAGTGATCAGATGTAGCTTGTACATTGTATACTGAGTGATCAGATGTAGCTTGTACATTGTATACTGAGTGATCAGATGTAGCTTGTACATTGTATACTGAGTGATCAGATGTAGCTTGTACATTGTATACTGAGTGATCAGATGTAGCTTTTACATTATATACTGAGTGATCATCTGATTACATTGTATACTGAGTGATCAGATGTAGCTTGTACATTGTATACTGAGTGATCAGATGTAGCTTGTACATTATATACTGAGTGATCAGATGTAGCTTGTACATTGTATACTGAGTGATCAGATGTAGCTTTTGCATTATATACTGACTGATCAGATGTAGCTTTTACATTATATACTAAGTGATCAGATGTAGCTTTTACATTATATACTGACTGATCAGATGTAGCTTTTACATTATATACTGACTGATCAGATGTAGCTTTTACATTATATACTGACTGATCAGATGTAGCTTTTACATTATATACTGAGTGATCAGATGTAGCTTTTACATTATATACTGAGTGATCAGATGTAGCTTGTACATTGTATACTGAGTGATCAGATGTAGCTTGTACATTGTATACTGAGTGATCAGATGTAGCTTGTACATTGTATACTGAGTGATCAGATGTAGCTTGTACATTGTAGACTGAGTGATCAGATGTAGCTTGTACATTGTATACTGTGTGATCAGATGTAGCTTGTACATTGTATACTGAGTGATCAGATGTAGCTTGTACATTGTAGACTGAGTGATCAGATGTAGCTTGTACATTATATACTGAGTGATCAGATGTAGCTTGTACATTGTATACTGAGTGATCAGATGTAGCTTGTACATTGTATACTGAGTGATCAGATGTAGCTTGTACATTGTATACTGAGTGATCAGATGTAGCTTGTACATTGTATACTGAGTGATCAGATGTAGCTTGTACATTGTATACTGAGTGATCAGATGTAGCTTGTACATTGTATACTGAGTGATCAGATGTAGCTTGTACATTGTATACTGAGTGATCAGATGTAGCTTGTACATTGTATACTGAGTGATCAGATGTAGCTTGCACATTGTATACTGAGTGATCAGATGTAGCTTGTACATTGTATACTGAGTGATCAGATGTAGCTTGTACATTGTATACTGTGTGATCAGATATAGTTTCTGCATTGTGTACTGAGTGATCAGATGTAGCTTTTACATTATATACTGAGTGATCAGATGTAGCTTGTACATTGTATACTGAGTGATCAGATGTAGCTTGTACATTGTAGACTGAGTGATCAGATGTAGCTTGTACATTGTATACTGAGTGATCAGATGTAGCTTGTAAATTGTATAGGGTGATCAGATGTATCTTGTACATTGTATACTGAGTGATCAGATGCAGCTTGTACATTGTTTACTGAGTGATCAGATGTAGCTTGTACATTGTAGACTGAGTGATCAGATGTAGTTTCTGGTTTGTATACTGTATGATCAGATTATGGCTGCTGCACAACTTCAACTTTCTCTCCTCATTTCTCACCTAGTTTACCAAATCTACCATTTTTTCTTACCTAGAATACACAGGCCCTCCTTGGCTCTTGTAAGTGCAACATTAATCTGATTTGGGTCTGAAAGAAAACCGAGATGTTGTCGCAGCCAAGCGTAGGTCGGTCGGGAATCAAGCTCCTCAGGAGAAGTGGAACGTACGGTGGAGAAGATAACATATCGCCATTCACTTCCTGCAGATGGAGAACAGTAATGTATAGCAGTGCTATAAACCATCACCAGTAAAACCCCCACATAATGAGCTAATGCCAACCTTGGCTCTTCATGATCGTGCAGACGGTAACATCCTTCAGTCCCTCGTCTTTTAGTCTCCTGGTGATCACTGCCACCTGGGCATTGTAGGCGGTTAGGATAGCGATATCTCGGGCTTCAATGGACCGACTGACCAGAAGTTTTGCCAAAAGCACCTGAGAATGTTTATGACATCCATTACTGTGGGTGACGCAGAGGTTACCACCCTCAATGGGCATTTTGATTCTGATACCAAGCTCCAAATCTCTGTATTGCTTCACACAGCTAGAGAGCTACATGATAAAATTCTGACTTCCTGCAGTCGTCACCAGGGGGAGCTCCATGCATACAGATTTATCAGTGTGTATGGAGAAAGTTCCGTAACTGCACCTAGTGGTGGCTGCAGGCAGAAAAATTCAATCACTTAACTCTGTGTCTGTTTGAAAGGCGTTTTGACCTTTATAAGGATAAACACTGCCATGCCAAAAGTCATGGGACAGGAACAAATATAGTGTAGGACCCCCTCTAGCCTGGCAAAGTGCAACAACTCAACATAGCATCAATTCCACAAGTGGACAGAGGACTTCTGGAGGGATATTGGGCCATCTGGTTAGCAACCCATAGCACCGTGGTATTTGTAGGTGCAGGATCTCAGGTGTGAATAGTCATCTCTAAAACGTCCCATAAATGCTTGATTGGGCTCATGTTGGGTGAACATGCAGGCCGCACCAATGGGAACTCTCCAGAATGCTCTTTAACCACTTCTGGACAACTTGGGCCCGATAGCATGGCGTATTATCCTGCTGGAATATCCCATCATTGGGGGGGGAATGAAGTGCATGAAGGACTGAAAATGGTCACCAAGCAGTCAAACGTAGTGGGTATCGGTCAATGATGTGTTTAGGCAGACCAGTGGACCCAACCCATGCCATGACAGCACCCCACACCAGCATGGGACTCACCACCGGCCTGCATAGTGCCTTGTTGACAACTGGGGTCTGTGGCTTCACGGGGTCTGCGCCACACATTACCCTACCATCAGGTACCAGGGACGTGCCAGGAGGGTCAGTTTAGGGGTGAGGTGAAGGGATGGAGGTCTTATATACATACCGCCTTCTTGGCCTCTTTAATGTTGGCTTTTGAGTTGATATTCCCCTCCTCACTGGTCACGGTCAGGCCCTGCTCCTGTCCATCCACCTGCCCAAACAGCAGGGTGCAGCCACGGCCTTGGTAAGAGAAAAGACTGGGCTGCAGCCTGAGCGAGGAGGAGGTGAGCAAGCGACCATCGTAGAACTCCTTGGATGGAAATTCACAGATATCGGCGTGCTAGAGACGGAGAGAGAACAGAGGAGAGATGAGGCTCAGGTCACTGCATGCCCGATAATCCGCTAATTGCAATACAGGCACCATTCTGTACACTACTGCCAATTGAATGGCGCAGTGGGAGCAGTTCAATGCCAGGCCTGTAGCGGTATGTGGTTGGTGCTGCACGGAAAATCCACTTACCATGCGGTACTGTATGTTCAGCAACAGCGCCCTCTCCTGGTATCTCTCAAACAGTGAATGATCCATTTTCAGAGTGCGGCATAAATCATTCTTGACCACAGGACGCAGTTGACGGTGATCACCAATCAGAACGACCTGTAATATAGAGAACGTCAATATGTAGTGTCCGCGGTGCAGTACATGGGCTGTGATGGGCAGCGGCTGGCGCAGATCCTATGGTGTCCGTACATTCACTTACCGATTGCGCTTTCTTGTGGCTGACGATGGGCACCAGCGTCTCCGGCTCAGTGCACATCCCGCTCTCATCTATAATAACCTGCGACACCGGCAGATCTGTCAGGACTTTGCCGGATGAGGTCACACAGGTGCACAGAATGATGTCATGGCGGTTCAGCTCCAATTTTCGAGCATCGGACAGCAGCTGTTTGTAGCTAATTTAAAAAACACAGGTGATGAATCAGGAAGAGGTGATAATAGGGGGAGGAGTCAGGAAGAGGTGATAATAGGGGGAGGGGTCAGAAAGAGGTAATAATAGGGGGAGGGGTCAGGAAGAGCTGATAGGGGGAGGAGTCAGGAAGAGGTGATAATAGGGGGAGGGGTCAGAAAGAGGTAATAATAGGGGGAGGGGTCAGGAAGAGGTGATAATAGGGGGAGGGGTCAGGAAGAGGTGATAATAGGGGGAGGGGTCAGGAAGAGGTGATAATAGGGGGAGGGGTCAGGAAGAGCTGATAGGGGGAGGGGTCAGGAAGAGGTGATAATAGGGGGAGGGGTCAGAAAGAGGTAATAGGGGAGGAGTCAGGAAGAGGTGATAATAGGGGGAGGGGTCAGAAAGAGGTAATAATAGGGGGAGGGGTCAGAAAGAGGTGATAATAGGGGCAGGAGTCAAGGAAGAGGTGATAATAGGGGGAGGGGTCAGGAAGAGCTGATAGGGGGAGGAGTCAGGAAGAGGTGATAATAGGGGGAGGGGTCAGAAAGCGGTAATAGGGGAGGAGTCAGGAAGAGGTGATAATATGGGGAGGGGTCAGAAAGAGGTGATAATAGGGGGAGGGGTCAGGAAGAGGTAATAGAGGGAGGAGTCAGGAAGAGGCGATTATAGGGGGAGGAGCCAGGATGAGGCGATTATAGGGGGAGGAGTCAGGAAGAGATAATAGAGGGAGGAGTCAGGAACAGATGATAATAGGGGAGGGGTCAGGAACAGATAATAATAGGGGGAGGAGTCAGGCACAGATGATAATAGGGAGGACGAGTCACGAACAGGTGCAAACAGAGGGGAGGAGTCAAGAACAGGTGAGAACAGAGGGGAGAAGTCATTGACAAGTAAATGAAAAAGAGGTTGCACCAAAAGGTAATAACAGAGGGGAGGAGTCAGACACATGTAAGTAGAGAGGGGAGGAGTTAATGGATGCACAGGTAAGTACAGAAGGTATGGGTTTACCCACATAGGTCAGTAAAGAGAGGAGGAGTTACACAGATGGGTGAGAAGAGAGAGAAGGAATAATACACACAGGTGAGTAGAGGGGAAAAGTTACACAGATAAGTAAGTAAAGAGGGAAGGAGTTACTTAAACAGACGAATAGATGGGAGGAGTTGCACACAGCTGAGTGCAAAGGGGAGGAGCTACAGGCAGGTTAGTAAAGGGAAGGAGTTGCAGCCAGGTGAGTGTAGAGGTGAGGAGCTATACAGGTAAGTAAGTACATAGGGGAGATATTAGACAGGTGAGTGCATAGGGGAGGAGTTACACAGTTGAGTAGTGGTGACTATGAGGCAGGGGCTACATGGACTGAGAATTGACGGGAGGAAGAACAGGTGTCCTTGGAGGAGAGAAGATATTAAACAGTGAGTAGAGGGAGGACACAACAGGTGAATGTAGAGAGTAGGAGTTAAAGTGACAGGTGTGTACAAGGGGAGGAGTCGCATACAGGTGAGATAGGTAGATGGGAAGGCATAAGGAAAGGTGAGTACTGGAGGGAGGGGAGAAGACTCAAGTGACAAAGTTGGCCCCTCTCCTCCTTACGTGGCCACTTCTTCTATGGATAACTCCTCCCCTCGCTGAATCCGAGCATCCATTAATCGTATTTCCGTGGAATACTTGTTGGTGGGCTGCCGGATCACGTGATGCAAGGTGATAGATCTATGAGAGACAACATGCGCTCAGTACTATACTGAACTACTCCTCCCACCATCCACCTACATAATGACGGAGAGTTACCTGAGACTGTCCAGTGGTTTACCCTCCCTGAGGTATCCGGATACTCTACGGTTGCTCCCGGGATAAGGAAATTCAGACAATTCCATTTGTTCACTATATACTCGCAATAGGCGGAGCTTGTTGCGAAGGGGGAGGAGCTTTTCTGGAAGAAATGTACAATAAGGTCAACATGAGGAACCAGACTTCGCTTGTTTCTTCCTATCTACTCCTTACCTGCTACGACGTCCACAGACTTATTTGAGGGGCCACAATACATGAGCACCCGCCTGCCGCTGCCTTCCTCTTCCTTTGTTGGCACGGACTCAAGACTTTGATTCACTTCATTAAACCAGTAAACCAGGTGAGCGCCGACTACGGTCTTCCCAGTACCTGGCGGGAGAGAAGAGCCCTCAGGATACCTGTATCTAGCGCAGCAGTATCACACAGGATGAGATTAGATACACAGCGCAGAAGACGCTATCACTCAGAATGGGATTAGATACACAGCGCAGAAGACTGTATCACACAGGATGAGATTAGATACACAGTGCAGAAGACTGTATCACTCAGAATGGGATTAGATACACAGCGCAGAAGACTGTATCACTCAGAATGGGATTAGATACACAGCACAGAAGACTGTATCACACAGGATGAGATTAGATACACAGTGCAGAAGACTGTATCACCCAGAATGGGATCAGATGCATAGCTCAACCGACAATATCACACAGGGTAGGATTAGATACACACCTCAACAGACAGTATAACACATGATAGGCTTAGATACACTGCAACAGCTGACCGTATCATACATAATTGTTTTGGATACCGTAGCTCAGCAGTCCGTATCACACATGATTGGTTTAGTGACATTAGCTCACCAGATAGTATCACACACGACAGGATTAGATACAACGGGCTGAGCAGATAGAAGCACAAGATAGGATTAGATTCACGGTTCTACTGAAAGTATCACACATGATAAGCTGAGATACGCTGTCTTTGTACACTGTATCACATATGATAGACTGAGATATACAGCTCAGCAGAGAGTATCACACATGATATAATTAGATACACAGCTCAGCAGACAGTATCACACAGGATAGGATTAGATACACGGCTCAGCAGACATTATGACACGATAGGATTAGATACACAGCTCAGCAGACAGTATCACACAGGATAGGATTAGATACACAGCTCAGCAGACAGTATCACACAGGATAGGATTAGATGTACAGCTCAGCAGACAGTATCACACAGGATAGGATTAGATACAGCAGCTCAGCAGGCAGTATCACACATGATAGGATTAGATACACGGCTCAGCAGGCAGTATCACACATGATAGGATTAGATACACGGCTCAGCAGACAGTATCACACATGATAGGATTAGATACAGCAGCTCAGCAGGCAGTATCACAGAGGATAGGATTAGATACACGGCTCAGCAGACTGTATCACACATAATAGGATTAGATACACAGCTCAGCAGCCAGTATTACACATGATAGGATTAGATACAGCAGCTCAGCAGACAGTATCACAGAGGATAGGATTAGATACACAGCTCAGCAGACAGTTCACACATGATAGGATTAGATATACAGCTCAGCAGAGAGTATCACACATGATAGGATTAGATACACAGCTCAGCAGACAGTTCACACATGATAGGATTAGATATACAGCTCAGCAGAGAGTATCACACATGATAGGATTAGATATACAGCTCAGCAGACAGTATCACACATGATAGGATTAGATACACAGCTCAGCAGACAGTATCACACAGGATAGGATTAGATACACGGCTCAGCAGACAGTATCACACATGATAGGATTAGATACACTGCTCAGCAGACAGTATCACACAGGATAGGATTAGATACACAGCCCATCAGACAGTATCACACATGATAGGATTAGATACACAGCTCAGCAGACAGTATCACACAGGATAGGATTAGATACACGGCTCAGCAGACAGTATCACACATGATAGGATTAGATACACAGCTCAGCAGACAGTATCACACAGGGTAGGATTAGATACATGGCTCAGCAGACAGTATCAGAGGATAGGATTAGATACACAGCTCAGCAGCCAGTTCACACATGATAGGATTAGATACACGGCTCAGCAGACAGTATCACACATGATAGGATTAGATATACAGCTCAGCAGACAGTATCACACAGGATAGGATTAGATACACGGCTCAGCAGACAGTATCACACATGATAGGATTAGATATACAGCTCAGCAGACAGTATCACACATGATAGGATTAGATACACAGCTCAGCAGACAGTTCACACATGATAGGTTTAGATACACGGCTCAGCAGACAGTATCACACATGATAGGATTAGATATACAGCTCAGCAGACAGTATCACACAGGATAGGATTAGATACACGGCTCAGCAGACAGTATCACACATGATAGGTTTAGATACACAGCCCATCAGACAGTATCACACATGATAGGATTAGATACACAGCTCAGCAGACAGTATCACACAGGATAGGATTAGATACACAGCTCAGCAGACAGTATCACATAGGATAGGATTAGATACACAGCTCAGCAGACAGTATCACACAGGATAGGATTAGATACACAGCTCAGCAGCCAGTTCACACATGATAGGATTAGATACACAGCTCAGCAGACAGTATCACACATAATGGGATTAGATACATGGCTCAGCAGGCAGTATCACACATGATAAGATTAGATACAGCGGCTCAGCAGGCAGTATCACACATGACAGGATTAGATACACAGCTCAGCAGGCAGTATCACACATGACAGGATTAGATACACCTACCCGGGGGTCCTTGTATGAGAGTGAAGGGCTGCGTCAGGGCTTTGCTTATGGCTCGTGTCTGACTGTCATTTAGGCCGGTGGAGAGCTCGCGGACGGTGAAGGATCTTTGCGCCTTGAAATTTATGTTCAAATCTGTGATACAGAAGGCAAGATATTGGTATCCGCACCAGAGGCGTCCGCTGCGTGACATTCATGGCTGCCCTGAGCGCCCGTCCTCCTCGGATTACGCACCTTTATCAGGAACCTGCTTCCCCTGGGCTATACATTTCGCCAGATCTGAGGCGCCTTTCAGTTTATTAACGGCATCTTCTTTCCGCCTGATGGGATTAATGACACATTACATATAAGAATATACTACATATATACACGTACCGAGTCCCAACCACCCAGATAAGTGATTTGATGCAGCTTCGGATGTAGCTAAGGTTAGGGCCCAATGTATTACTGTGGGGTCTTCTACAGTACAAGTCATCGCATGTGATAAGTTGCTGCTGACTCCCAGCCTAACAGAGGGGCTTTGCATGTCCTTAAGGGGGTCTTTAAATCCAGTGAGGCACTTTACAGATATTTTGGTGCCCTCCAACTTCCACACCAGAACTTTGTAGCCCACATTCCTAAAATGTATTCATTCTGTATATATGAAGCCCATGTGTATAAGCCGATGATCGGCACGAACGATTGTTTGCCCGATCCTCAACTTATCGAACAGGCCAGCAATTAGCCAATGAATGAGCAAATCCTAGATCATTGGGTGATTGTATCTTTCATGCCAACATACTAATGATCGCTGGTTGGCAGCACGAAGCTGTGCTGCCAACTGTGGGAACAAACGATCATAGTAACATCATTTGTCCCTGTAGCAGCTGTAAGGCGCACCGACGGACGAGCTGTTTATCGATCCGCGCTCATTAGAAGGGGCTGATTCTAATTAGAAAAGCAGGTCCTTGACCCGGCTGAAAGCCATGGCCGAGAGTGGTTGAGACTTAGGTCGGGCTCACACGAACGGGTCGAATTCCGCATACAGCGGAAGACCTGCAATCATTTGCGGAAAGTAATTGCGAATGATCGCAGATGCGAGCATTTTCGGCACGGATGTAAGCTTTGCACAGCGTATCGTCCGCGCAGAAATATAATCTCTCTTCTCTCCCCTTCAGCCGGCATTCCAGCTTTTGCTTCGAAGTTGTGAGCGTTTCTACCGCTCATACGTGTGAGAGATGGAACACTCGCATCCATTGACTTCAATGGGGAATCCGCACTACAATAGAGAATGCTGCAATTTTTCTTCTGCTCGCAGAATACGCAATTCGTTCCCGCAAAAAACTGAAAATGCATGCCTTTTAATACCGCGGATCTTCTGCGTGGATGGCAATCACGGATTCTGCAATTAAAATCCATTCATGTGAGACCTCCCTTTTCAGAAACAGTTGAGTGTTTCTCCTCAGCTCTTCTGGATGTACCATGATAGTCTCCGATGGAATACCCCTTTAACCCTTTCCAATTCATTTTTGTATTGAGGATTTCTTAGGGGTCGTGTTGTTTCTACTGTTGTGCAATGGTGCCATCTGCTGGCGAAAGCCAGTAATTACATCATGCGACGCGGGCAGACGAGCATCTAGCAGAATACCGTGAGTACACCCTGTCTGATCTCTTCCGACATCGGCGCTGTAAAGGTTTCAGTTATTATGTTGGAAGACGTCAGACAGTGGAAAGGAAAGGGTTAATCTTGGAGCAAAAATATTCTGCAACTTTACAATCTACTTTGTTTTCCCATTTTTAATTGTTTCAAGATCTCTGCTTGCTTTTGATGAATGGAAATACTCTGTGAAGTCCACAAACCAGCAGCACAAATCTCTCTTATGTCCTGTTAGTTCGTTACAATGTATCAGTGCAGGGAAAATGTATCAGTCTGAAGTCACAGAAGATTGTCTAGACTACAATTGTAGCAATTTGTCAGCTGTGAGAGATATGCTATTAGATCACAGCATGAACCAAGACAGGTGGAGACGTAAAGTGGTAAGGGGAATAAGGTGAGCTTGCACTTCGTTGTTGAAGAAACTCAGAGGGCATCAGTAGGGGGCACTTTTTATGTGGGGTGGAACTAAGGGGGATTCTGTACTTTGGGAGCATCACTGGGAGCACTAAAGGGGCATCGTTGTTGTGGTGTGGGGCACTAAGAAGACATCACTAGGAGAACTTTTTCTGGGTGGGGGCACTAAGGGGGATTTACTGTGTGGGCGCATCACTGAGGGCACTACGGGGGAATTTTACTGTATGGCTACATCAGTACTGTGAGGGTTTGTTCACACCACCTTCAAAGTGTCAGATCCACATCAAATTTCCATTCGGATCCCCACATAGATTTAGCTTCAGTCAGTCGAACAAATTCTCGCATGGACGCCTGACTTGGTTTTGATATGGAAGCCGCGCAATGACATGTCAATTTTTTTTTTCTGCTACGCAAATTTGAGAATCCACTTACAGAAAAATTCACATCGTATGAACTACAGTGCAGATTTTCATAACACTAGATGAATTCATGAATGGGTGAGTGAGTGCTGCCTCTGATTGGCTAAGGGCTGGGACCAATCAGAGGCAGCCAATTCAGCAGGCGGGGATTTTAAATCCCCGCCTGCTGAATACTACAGAAAGCAGTTCAGGAGAAGAGCCAGCTGGACGTGGCTGATCCCCGGCGGCTGCAAAAAGGTGAGTATGTATTTTTTACACTTTTTTTGGATGGTTTTTAGGGAAGGGCTTATATTTGAAGCCCTTCCCCGAAAATTACTACAGCGCTTGCCGACAGCCCATTTCTTTCAATGGAGCCGGCTGTATTGTCCCACTTTTCATTTTTTGAATGTTGGCAGGTGTGCATTCAGAGGTATGGGAAAGTTTAGTGAAAGATTTAGCAAGAGCACTAATTGGCTAATTGCGTCCCGAGACATATATATATATATATATAGTAGAAAATTGCTAACAATATACATTTTTCTTACACGTTTGGCAGCAAGTTCGGTATGATTTCAACACTAAATGCGGCTTGACCTTTGAAGACTTCTTTAGGAACTTCCTTCATGGTAGCCTGGTGTATGTAGAAGGCCACTATGCCACCGCTCTCCTTGGACACCTCATTGCTGCCTTTAGTCAGGCCATGTACCACCCAAGTATAGCTGTCATATTCTGAGGGGTCTGTGACGCTGCATCTCTTCAGATCTTCCATCCGAATGCAAAGGTAGCAGTTGCGGAAGTCCATGTCGAGGTCACACTCTTTAATGATCTCAGAAGACAGTTTGAAGGATCCTTCCAACCCCTTCGCTTCTTTGCGCCCAGCTTCTGTCTTCCACTTCACAGGAACATCTCTTAAGAGTATTGAGCCACCTTCACCCACAGCTGAGTCTGCCGCTTCCATATTACAAAGGGGCAACCACACTGACTGATATTCTGGAATGTTTCGGTATCGTTTAAGAGGAAGTCGCTTGGCCAAACTGGAGAAGCAGTCAACGGGTCTGGATGTATGTTCCAAGCAAATCTCTATTCCTGGTGCTGGGGAGAAAAGCTGAGGACTAGGGATAGGCAAGCCGCGCTCAAGTACGCTGCACAGCTGGACAGGAAGACAGTCCCCGGGGTGCAGATCGAGGGTTAATTCCATGTAATGTCCACAGGGACTTTGGTCTACAAAACTCATGGGGTCAACGTCTTCAATACCGTCACGTAAGGCCTCCATTGCCTGCTTTGGATTCTCCTGGCTTATTGCTTTGACTGCTTCATGCCAAGCTTTGGAATTAAAGGAAATTATGTCTTTTCGTATTTTGTATCTGAGTCCCGTTTTTTCCCGGTTGGTCCTGTAGGAATAGACCCGGCGTTTCCAAGACAAACTGGTGCCATTTTCAATAGGTGTTGGCTGATTGTCTGGCTGCATAGCGCTATAATCCAGTGACATTGGACTGGACAAGGAGTCTCCGTTGAGTGGGAAAGCAACCTTAATACTTTTATTGCTAGCATCGGCACTAATGATCACTGCCAGCTTTTGCTGCACTTCCTTGTGGAGGGACACTGCCAACTTGAGTGCATGTGCTGTCTTCTCATAGGCTGACTCCTTTTTTACCCGTAGGTCAAAATTGAGACAGATGAAATCCATGTGCTCCGGGGAAATGAATGACGTTGACAAACTTTTCAGATCACTTTGGATCAACCTCTGCACCACAATGTCTATGTAACGTCGAAGAGGAGATGAAGCCCATGTATAGGCATAAAGCTGAAGGGAGTAATGCCCGTTGGCATTTGGTGAGCCTGAGGTGTTGGTGAATGAACGGCCAAGTTGGCTTCTAAATTCTCGAACGGCGTAACAAAGCTCGGGGTGCAAGTCTTCTGTGGCTAGTAGGTCGGTGATCCTGGCATGGTCATGCTTTTCTGCTGCATCTTGCAACTGCTTCCACACTGAAGTCAACATGTTGACTTTATGCTCAGATGAGGGGCTTGGTAATTCGGGAACGTCCAGCAGATGATGAGACAAATAGGCAGAAAAGGGTAAAAGATGCTGAAACTTTGTCCTCAGTTCTTCAATCTTGGGAAAGCTTGGCCCATTCTGGCATCGTACTGGTGTCAGATTGGTGAATTTATCGTTGCTGGTTAGGTAGTCCGCCACCCAGCTGTTGTACATGATCATCAATTCCTCGATCATGCGTTGAGCTGTACGAGATCCTGGCAGACAATCTTCATCTGGCTGTTTGTAATTGCAAGCGTTCTCCAGGCGGGATTTTCGATGGACATTTGAGAAATGCCAGATGATATATAAACACCCTTCTACTGTGCCGAAAGTTGGAGGTTCTCCGCTCCCAACTTCCAGAATGGAATTGGCCTCTTCGTAGGATAACTGGCGCTTAGAACGGATAACAGTGTGACAAAAATATCCATCTACCATTTTGTCAGTGTCTTTCCTCACTGTTACAAAGAGGGATATAGTCAACCGGTCCTTATTAGGCTTCAGGCTGCACAGATCCGAAGACAACTTTGGTGGCAGCATGTGGACCGCATCATGGATGGGGGAGTAGAAGGTGACTCCACGTCTTCTGGCTTCATTGTCTAAGGCACCTCCTTGGGGAATCACAGCAGTCAGGTCGGTGATATGGACACCAATCTCATAGCAGTCGCCTAAGTCTTGTACAGAGATGGCATCATCCAAGTCTTGGGCATTTGCGGGATCCACAGTGAAGGTAAGAATGCCTCTGAAATCCTTTCTGCCTTTGTCTATGGTGGGGGTAGAGATTTTTTTAATTTCATTCATGACCTCCTTAGGGTATTCACTGCTATCCTCAATACCATGCTCCAAGTTTAAGATGCTCATTCCTTCTTCGACACTTAGCACAGGGGGTATAATGCGATTGATGATGCCCATGGGGAAGTAAAAGCCATCTCGCCAACAGACCACCTCCACCAGGAACAATTGGTCCCGCCTTCTTTCTTCAGATAGCTTCACCACACGTTCTGTAATGATCCGTCTTCCTTTAAATTTACGGATTGGGATACAGTCTGGTCTATCTTTAAAAGATGGACAAAATATCTTGGTGACTGAGCGGCTGATAGGAGTCATAATACAACGATCCCTAGGGTCCATAAAACATATGAAGCGTCGATTCTCTTCTCCGGCCTCTAAGACGCCAACCACTTTTCCTGTGACGTGATTGGTTTGTGATAACAGCTGGACAACAACTTTGTCCCCAGAAAATCCCAGACCACAGTTGACGCGTCCATTCACGGGAATGCGACGGGGCGGACGCTCTTCGAGGGTGATGGCGTAGCCACGGTCAAAGTATTCCTTGATCAGTTGGCACTTTTTGTAGGTATTGGGTTGCAACTTGAGGTACTTCTCCAGGATATGTGTATCAAAGTCAGTATATCTCTCTCTAGATTGTGAAGTACTGGATTTTGGCTCAACTTGCAGCAATCCTTCCTCTGTCACTGTCACGACGGTCTCCTTTTTGCTATCTAGTAATTCTTGAAGAATGGCGTCTTCAGCGTTGATGTCTAAGTCAGATGCCCAAGACTCACTGTCTTCTTCGGCATCACCTTCTCCCTGCTGTTGCTTCCAGGCTTGCAGTTCACAGACGACCTGTTTTATCTCTTCCACGTTAAGGTCAGTTGGCACGGCGCTGCCCGCCTTCACACACTCCCGCAAATAGTTCCTCCAAATACGGCTGCATCCACCGAAAGAACACAATGCCACCACATCTCCAACTACTATGACCTGGGCACGAGCGCGTGTCAGGATGGTGTTCAGGACTCGAGGATCGCAGAAGAAGTCTAAGCTGAAGGTGGACAAGGATGGAGGATGAACAGGCAGGCTGTCCACGGACCGAACAGTGCTGAGAATGATGACAAAGTACTCGCAGCCTGCCAAGGAAAATTACAAACATGATGAGTAACTTGAAAGGAGAATATAATAATAAATGATAATATAACATGAGTGATAAATCTCAGAAGCCAGAGGTTGGGCAATTGGGCAGTCGTATGACAGAGTGCTACTGGGGCTCTGGATTCAAATCTGAATATGGAGTTTACATGTTCACCCCAAGTGCTTATATGGCTTCCAATAAAATTGTTTCTAAGCTTTAACAAAGGCTATAGTAGAGAATGGTGAGCCTAATAGGGATTGAATAACTTGAATTTTTTGATTTTAGGGAGGACGAACCAATGATGTTGTCATAGTTTGTTACGGTGACATTAGACAGCCTTATTTTGCGCAACTCTTGACGAATCAGCTTCACCTAAAAAGTAAAAGAAAGTATAAGAAACAGAGAAGAAACTTCTACGTGCAATACTGCTCTATGCGTACCAGAATATATCTACTAAAATATTGCTGCTATGTGCAAGAATATAAATACTATAATACGGTCTCCTATGTACAAGAATATAACTACTATAATACCGCCCCCTATGTACAATAATATAACTACTATAATACTGCCCCCTATGTACAAGAATATATCTACTATAATACTGCCCCCTATGTACAAGAATATAACTACTATAATACTGCCCCTCATGTACAAGAATATAACTACTATAATACTGCCCCCCATGTACAAGAATATAACTACTATAATACTGCTCCCCATGTATAAGTATATAACTACTATAATACTGCCCCCTATGTACAAGAATATATCTACTATAATACTGCCCCCTATGTACAAGAATATAACTACTATAATACTGCTCCTCATGTACAAGAATATAACTACTATAATACTGCCCCCTATGTACAATAATATAACTACTATAATACTGCCCCTCATGTACAAGAATATAACTACTATAATACTGCCCCCCATGTACAAGAATATAACTACTATAATACTGCTCCCCATGTATAAGTATATAACTACTATAATACTGCCCCCTATGTACAAGAATATAACTACTATTATACTGCCTCCTATGTACAAGAATATAACTACTATAATACTGCCCCTATGTACAAGAATATAACTACTATAATACTGCCCCCTATGTACAAGAATATAACTACTATAATACTGCCCCTATGTACAAGAATATAACTACTATAATACTGCCCCCTATGTACAAGAATATAACTACTATAATACTGCCCCTATGTACAAGAATATAACTGCTATAATATTGCCCCCTATGTACAAGAATATAACTACTATAATACTGCCCCTATGTACAAGAATATAACTACTATAATACTGCCCCCCATGTACAAGAATATAACTACTATAATACTGCCCCCTATGTATAAGAATATAACTACTATAATACTCCCCCTATGTACAACAATATGACTACTATAATACTGCCCCCTATGTACAAGAATATAACTACTATAATACTGCCTCCTATGTACAAGAATATAACTACTATAATACTGCCCCCTATTACAAGAATATATTTACTATAATACTGCCTCCTATGTTCAAGAATATAACTACTATCATACTGCCCCCTATTACAAGAATATAACTACTATAATACTGCTCCTATGTACAAGAATATAACTACTATAATACTGCCTCCTATGTACAAGAATATAACTACTATAATACTGCCCCCATGTACAAGAATATAACTACTATAATACTGCCTCCTATGTACAAGAATATATTTACTATAATACTGCTCCCTATGTACAAGAATATAACTACTATAATACTGCCTCCTATGTACAAGAATATAACTACTATAATACTGTCCTCTATGTACAAGAATATAACTACTATAATACTGCCTCCTATGTACAAGGATATAACTACTATAATACTGCCCCCTATGTAGTAGTATATAACTACTATAATACTGCTCCCTATGTACAAGAATATAACTACTATAATACTGCCCCCTATGTACAAGAATATAACTACTATAATACTGCTCCCTATGTACAAGAATATAACTACTATAATACTGCCCCCTATGTACAAGAATATAACTACTATAATACTGCCCCCTATGTACAAGGATATAACTACTATAATACTGCCCCCTATGTACAAGAATATAACTACTATAATACTGCCCCCTATGTACAAGGATATAGCTACTATAATACTGCTCCTATGTACAAGAATAGAACTATAACTGTGCACCTTACCTGACTTCCATGAGACACCACACATATTTTACTTCTGTCCACCTTCCCCCACTGTTCCGGCCACCGTTGGAGAATATCTTTGACAACCTCTATGACTTGCAACATTTCTGATTCATTCACCCATGAATTTCCTAGAGGAGAACAAGAGCCGTGACAATGGAAGAGTCCCAGCGCGTGGCTCCCACGTGGAGGTGGCATTGGTTTTTCTGCACAAGCCTCAATAGCGTTGCTGCGTGCGACGTAGAAACATTGTGATACGAAGGAGATGATGTCGGGGACGGAGCGGTAGTTTTGGTGGAAGATTATACGCCCACTTTGGGCCGCGGGACAGTCTTTGCTTTGGTAATGGGAGAAGAGGCGGGTGAGTAGGGTGTACTCCTCATCAGCTCTGCTGTTAAAGAACCGTGGAGTCTCCTGCATGTGGTCTCCAGCCACGACTATACGTGTGTGATGGTTTGCCAGTGCCAGTGGGATCAATGCCTCACTCTCCAACATTTGTGCTGCCTCATCCAGTAGGATATGGCTGAAGTAACCCCGCGGCACGGCCAGATACTGGGATGTTACTGCCGTGGTTACGACAATGCTATATTTATCGAGTAAGGCCCGCGGGGGGATAACAAAGGCCGAGTTATCAGAGTTGAGAGGGCAGTACTGAAGTGTGGTGGGGTGTGTCCTGTTTGTTGGACTATACCAAGTTTTCACTCTGAGGGGTGTTGCTTCTGGGTGGCCGGTCTCAACA
The DNA here is from genome assembly GCF_035609145.1 of Eleutherodactylus coqui. Classification (NCBI taxonomy): domain Eukaryota; kingdom Metazoa; phylum Chordata; class Amphibia; order Anura; family Eleutherodactylidae; genus Eleutherodactylus; species Eleutherodactylus coqui. The sequence goes on from NC_089849.1 coordinate 12,257,517, forward strand.
TATGGATGAAAGTGTTCCTGAATATACAGGTCAGCGGCACTACGGAGAAAAGCAAAAGAGAGTATATGAATGCGCGGGCCTAGTCAGCTTCAGTTAACTTAGCAGAAACATTTCCTTTCCAAAAGTGAACTCCCCCTTTAAGCACTAGGACCCAGAAGAAGAAGTCAATGGAAGTATCTACCCCGATCAGGAGGCTGGAATCGGCACATGTGATGGGGCGGAGCTACGCGATGACACGTACAAGGGGGCGGAGCCAGAGCGCCGCTGCAGCCGAGCCGAAGGGAAAAGACCCATCTGCGCAAGCGCGTCTAATCGGGCGATTAGACGCTGAAATTAGACGGCACCATGGCGACGGGGACGCCAGCAACGGAGCAGGTAAGTGAATAACTTCTGTATGGCTCATATTTAATGCACGATGTATATTACAAAGTGCATTAATATGGCCCTACAGAAGTGCTTAACCCCACTTGCTATCGCGGGACAACCCCTTTAAAGAACATCACTTTAAAACAACCCTCCAGCCCCAATTTGGAAGTCCCGACCCTCCAATCCAGACACTCTTCCTTTGTGCCATTATCCCCGGGTTCACCGATTCCTCGGCCCTTCTTCAGTCTCCAAGATTCCCGCACTGGCTCTCTGACTACCGGATGCACACTAAGTACTGGTGGCCCAGCAGTAGTCTTAGACATCCCCCTACTCTGATTGGCCAGCACTGCCTTCGTGAGCAGTGCTAGTTAATCGGCGCAGTGTGAAATCTATGAGACCACTGATGCATAGTGAGCGTCGGGTACTGCGAGGAGTGGTGCCACCATCATGGAACACCAAAGAGGGTTCATGGGCACCACCGAATGCAGGGGACATTGGCACATGGGGAGAGTGGCACTTAATATGATCGCCTCTTCCGATCCTGGGATGAATTTTGTCCACAGAACCAAAGGGTTATCTGGTTTTTCATGAGCATCCAGGAGGGACAACAGAGGGGCGACACAATGCTGGGGTCTTAAATAGATGCTCAAGTATTGTTTCATGAGGACTACACGTATGTACGCGGTCCCTGGTGCGGATGGTCCTGGTACCTGTTGTTATGGGTGCAGATCAGCACTCGGGTGTGAGGTTGTCGGATCACCTGCAGAGCCGCGTGGGCTAGAGTTGATGTTTTCCCGGTACCGAATGGTCCATATATAAGGAGAGGGGCTACCGGCTCTTTCCCTGTCACTGATCCAGCAATGTAAGAGATGGCCAGCCGCTGCTTCTGGTTGCCCCATGATATGTGGTCCTTGCAGACCGGCGGACGGGACTTGTCCAGGTCTGGGAATAATAACTTCTCATCCATCAGGCGGTCAACTGCTTCATGGCAGATGCAGAACGGCAGACGATCGATCTGGAACTGAACCTCTAGCTGGGCGGAGACGTTCTCCTGGAGGGTCAGCTCTCTGCAGCACCTCTCTGTTATTGTCAGTAGAACGCTGCCCTCCAACTCAACGCTGCGGTCCAAGGGGACTTCATAGACTCTGTCATTGTGCCGAGGGCAAGGGGCAACGAGGGCAGTGGCCACAGATCTCTGCAGTAAATACCCTTCTTCAGTATCTTGCGTCATCCCAGCGGGTAAAGGAACCTCTGCGAAGAGCTCGCCGGGGGGAGCGCACGTCATTCCACTCAGAGAATTCACCATCTTCTTAAAGGTGACCGCCGCCTTTAAGTTTAACCTAAGAAGAATGACATTATTAAAAGAGCTGATCCAGATGAGCCGCCTACAGAAACAGCATCAACACGCTGCTCATCCTGAGCTCCCTTGTTCACTAACCCCTTAATCCAAAGCCATTTTTCATTGTCACTTTTGACCCTTGAGCCCACCCTAGTGGCCAAGGGTATATATGTACATCCAAGATCACGAAGGAGTTATTATAACACTGTGGAGGGGTATGCAGTACAACAATGTAACATTCCACACAGACCCTACGGACCCTTTAATTGCTGCCATTAGTAGTTTTTACTTTACTTACAATCCAAACGGAGCTCCATTTTTATCTGATACAGAACTCGAAACCCCCTGCATAGATATAGAGTTACAGTATACAGATATATACAGACAACGCTAGGAGGAGCACGCTGCATACAGATATATACAGCCACCACTAGGGGGAGCTCACTACATACAGATATATACAGCCACCTGCATAGATATAGAGTTACAGTATACAGATATATACAATTGCTCTGAGAAGGAACTAACTATGTATGTATACAGATTTATACAGCCACCAGTAGTGGAACTCACTGCATACAGATATATACAGTCACCACTAGGGCAAGCTCACTGCATATATATATATATGTAGTGAGCTCCCCCTAGTGGTGGCTGTATATATCTGTATGTAGTGAGCTCCCCCTAGTGGTGGCTGTATATATCTGTATGTAATGAGCTCCCCCTAGTGGTGGCAGTATATATCTGTATGTAGTGAGCTCCCCCTAGTGGTGGCTGTATATATCTGTATGTAGTGAGCTCCCCCTAGTGGTGGCTGTATATATCTGTATGTAGTGAGCTCCCCCTAGTGCTGGCTGCATATATCTGTATGTAGTGAGCTCCCTCTAGTGGTGGCTGTATATATCTGTATGTAGTGAGCTCCCCCTAGTGGTGGCTGTATATATCTGTATGTAGTGAGCTCCCCCTAGTGCTGGCTGCATATATCTGTATGTAGTGAGCTCCCTCTAGTGGTGGCTGTATATATCTGTATGTAGTGAGCTCCCTCTAGTGGTGGCTGTATATATCTGTATGTAGTGAGCTCCCCCTAGTGGTGGCAGTATATATCTGTATGTAGTGAGCTCCCCCTAGTGGTGGCTGTATATATCTGTATGTAGTGAGCTCCCCCTAGTGGTGGCTGTATATATCTGTATGTAGTGAGCTCCCCCTAGTGGTGGCTTTACAGTAAGTTCCTCCTAGTGGTGGATGCATAAATCTGTATACATACAGTCGGTTTCTTCTAGTAGTGACTTTATATATATGTATACTGTGAGCTCCCCCTAGTGGTGGCTGTATATATCTGTATGTAGTGAGCTCCCCCTAGTGGTGGCTGTATATATCTGTATGTAGTGAGCTCCCCCTAGTGGTGGCTGTATATATCTGTATGTAGTGAGCTCCCCCTAGTGGTGGCTTTACAGTAAGTTCCTCCTAGTGGTGGATGCATAAATCTGTATACATACAGTCGGTTTCTTCTAGTAGTGACTTTATATATATGTATACTGTGAGCTCCCCCTAGTGGTGGCTGTATATATCTGTATGTAGTGAGCTCCCCCTAGTGGTGGCTGTATATATCTGTATACAGCGTGCTCCTCCTAGCGTTGTCTGTATATATCTGTATACAGTAAGTTCCTCCTAGTGGTGGATGCATAAATCTGTATACATACAGTCAGTTTCTTCTAGTAGTGACTTTATATATATGTATACTGTGAGCTCACCCTATGGTGACTGTATATATCTGTATACATAGTCAGTTTCGTGTAGTAGTGACTTTATATATATTATACAAACGACTGGGCATCTCTGGTTTAGAGGCTCAAATCATGGGAACAGGGCGCATCCTGGGGTGGAAAGGAGTTAATAAAGGGTTCTTGCCATTGATGGAGCCTTCGTGCAGCATCTCTCACCTGGATATCACCTGCTCTCTTGCTGCTTCTTCTTGGAGAAGACTAACGTGCATCATCTGCCGGTAGTTGTCCACAGTCAGGGGCTTCCTATTAACGCTGGTTGGGACATAAAATGGATTCATGGAGGGAGGTTTGTACGTGTCTAAGAGCTTCTTCTCCTGTAGCGGCCTTTCCGTGCATGGGATGCATAATAACTTGCCTGGGTACCACCGTTCTGAAGACGACAGAGGTCCTCCATGTTGACCTAAGACTTTATCCTGTTGGTTTAAGGTTTCTTCTTGACCACCGACCTGCATAATGATCTTCTGAAGCAAAACTGGCCGAATTCCAAAATCTAGAGTCAACCATTGGTCGAAAACTCCAAAGACTGAGCATTTGACGTGTACAGACAGTTTATATTGTGTACGAGACCCTTTAACCAGGAAGCAAGATCCTCCGGCATAATGACAGAGTTTTTGGTGACCGGTCGCATCCAAAGAGAAGATAGCCCCAGGATCCGTCTTTAACAAGGCGACATGGAGAAGTGGCATCTACAGAAATAAAGGGTAATGCTTTAGGACTGGCACTAATACCATAAATCAGTTCTTCACTATAGACTACAATGGCACATAGTGGCCACCTTCCAACAGGTGGCGCTGTAGAGACATTATACCATCTCCAATTTGCATAGCAAATTTCCCAGGGGAGCATTGCATGGCCTATAAGTCTCCTCACATCTACTTGACGCTCTCTGCAAGGAGGGACAGTACTTCTCTTGTTTTTGAAGAACCCTATAGGCTGCCTGATCACAGTAATGGCTGCTAACAGTAGATACCTTGGAATGTAGGGTGAAGTCCCAGGTCCTTTGCACAAGCTTCTCCTTGGAATGGATTCTCAGAGGATGGTTACATGTTATTTTAACACCTTCAACTTCTTCTGAAAGCTGTAATGAGGGGAGTAGAAAGACCTTTAGATCAGCCTCTAGGAGAGCAAATCACAGCACAAAGTGAGAAATAACCCCTGAACCTACTGAAATGAGTCAATCACTCACTACAACGTGTCAATAAAGTTGGTTCTGTTTTTTGACACACAACACTTATCGGTGTGTAATGTGTATATTACCGTATAGACCATATGTGACTCACCACTTCTATTTCACTGCTGCAAAGCTGATACTCCTGAACAAGACGGTCCTGGTAAGACAGGAGACCTTCTTCCTCTACCAACTGCTTATTTCGCCTGGTGACTTTGGCCCGAAGAATCCACTCCTGTAACTCCTCCTGGCAGTGAGCTTTTGGACAAGCATTTCCATATATGCACTGCAAAGGGCTTAGCATAAAGACAAATAAAACCACAATCCCATTAGAAATCACTGAATATGTTTCTAACAGGAAATAACAATGAATGCTCAGTTTAAGGCACAATAATGGGGTCTGACAATACGCCTTAAGGCCCATTTACACCAGCCGATGATCGCTTTAAAAAAAAATCGTTAGAAAGCGATCGTTTTAGCGATAATCGTTGCGTCTAAATATGCGCCCATCGTGCACTTTTCATGCACTGCTAGCTGATTGTTAAATTCAGTCCAACCTAAAAATCATCATTCAGCCTTATCAGCAGTTCTCCAGGGGTAGTACTGATAGCATTGTTTCCCGCTGGAGAACAAAGGATCTGAATGCAGACAAGAGCCCTTGGGCTATTAACTGCATTCAGCTAAGGCTTCATTTGCAGACTTAATTGCTCTTAAGTAGCTATTAAAAGTTTATACAAAATGATCGCTCAAAGCCGTCCCTCAAACTGTCGTTTGAGCAATCTTTGAGCGATCATCGGCTCGTGTAAATTGGCCTTCAGACTAAGGGGCAATTTTTACGGTACGATTATCATGCAAAATGCGTTCATAAATAACTAAAGTAAGTGGGGTAGTGTTCACCCCCATTACAGTTCCTCTGTAAATTCAATGGTGACATGCATTTTAAAACCTCGAAACAGATTGTTATTGATTTTCCCAAAACAAGTTTTGTTCTCTTCAAGGGCACCAGAAGAAGAAATAAATCATTTTCCAGGCTGGTTAGTCAAGAAGGCCCAAAGGTGAAGGACATGTTGACTTTCTACCATCATTGAATTTTTAATTATTAGCAAACTGCCTAAATATTAGTTGCTTAAAGCGGTATTCTCATTCAGACTTTTATAGCATATCTACAAATATGCTATAACTGTCTGAAAAGTGTAGATCCCAACTCTGGGACTAACACCTATCTCCTGCTCCGGCCTCACTGGATGTAGTGGCTGGGGGTGGGAAATAGCTGAGTACCTTGTGCTATGCTGTTTTCATAACTCCCAGAGAAGTCAATCAGAATTAGGCAAACAATGTAGCACAAGCTATTCTGTGTCATTAACTTGGAAGCTGTGCAACACTGTTTACAAGCTTAGTTTTTTCCATAAGCCCAGCCACCCAGCAACCGCATTCAGAAGTGCTCCCATTTCCGCCATATTTAGCCAAGATGGTAACAGCACTTAAAGGGAACCTGTCATCACTGAACAGCATCATAAATTGAGTTACCATGCTGTTCGGGGAGGTGACGGGGCATGTATTCTGTATACTCACCCTCTTCTGGTTCCTGCAGTGTGCCCTGGTGAAGTCCGGGTGAGGTCTGAAAATTTGACTCTTTTCAGACCGCTGTGCTCATGGTCTACCATGGACCGATGGTGGTCACTTCAGCGGGGCACACCACGAGAACCAGGAAGCGGGAGATTATAAAAAATACATTCCCCAGCTCCCTGTCTCCAACCTGTGGTTATCTTTTTTCTTCCGGCACCAAAAACCCCTTAGGCCATATTCACATGATGGAATTTTGCCACGGATTTGGATGCGGATTCCATGTCCAAATCAGCGGCCAAGTTCACACAATTTTAGCATTCTATTGAATGCTATGGAAATCCACGCCATAGTTCCTAAAGCGTGGATTTTGAAATTCGTGTTGCCCCATTGACTAAGGCTAAATTTGCATGCAAATATATATGAAGATCCACAGCAGAATTCCAAGTCTCAATCTCGGAGTTCTGCCACGGATTACAGTGTCAGATCAGTGTTAGAAAGATCCGATCAGGAACTGATACATTTATAGCTGTGCGACCTTGGCCTTGCTCTGCTTATTGGCAGGGGGACCAGATTCTAAGAACAGGCCATGAAAGCGACCCTTCAGTTTCAGGATAAAATTCTGTCCCGAGACCCGAGAGGAGGGGAATATATTACTTGCAATTGTTCTTCTTTGCCGCCCTTCCAATCTGATGGTTACGAATGCTGTTTTTTGGCCATCCAATATGGCCAGGTTACATAATTCCAACAGTGCATTAGTAGTGATAGACTACCAATCCAATATACCTGCTCTCTGAATGGCTATGCCTGCTCATGTGATCAGCACTGCCCAATCAGACAGCAGTGCACAGTGTCCATTAAATAGTTAGAAAATTGCTGCAACCATCTTGGACAGCCACAAAAGGCACCTGAAACTGGTGGATAGGACAAGCGTCAGAAAAGAACAACTATAGATAATATACCCCTACCCCCTTCTGTCCCAGGACAGAATTTTGTCCCAAAAGAGGAGGGTTGCTTTAAGACCTGGAAACACCTTTAAAGGGTTTGCCCAGAGACTAGAAATACCTGGTCTAGTGTGGCCGGAACCTCTACTTTCAGCCCATTCAGACACAGGGTCACTTGGCCCTTCCATTTTCTGTAACATCATTGCTGAAGGCTGACTTAAATAAGCAAGCCAGCCCTCTAATTATCATGGCTGATGCAGAGACAGAAAAGGGGACTGACTTGATGATTGAAATTGGCCAAACAGCCAGCACTCTGCTAAGAAGCTACAGGCAATGGAAAGGCCATGCCACATGACCCTGTGTTGAAACCAGGCTGCAAGTAAAAGTTCTGACAACGCTGAGCTGAGTAAGTAGTTTCTCTTCATGGACAACCCCTTTAAAGGAGTTGTACAGGATTAGAAAAACATGGCTTCTTTCTTCCAAAAACAGTGCCCCCTCTGCCCACAGGTTGTGTGTGGTATTGCAGCTATTCACTTCAATCGACCTGAGCTGAAAACCAGAGACAACCCATGGATAGGTGAGGCACCATTTTTGAAGGAAAGCAGATATGTTTTTTCTAATTTTGTACAACCCCTTTAATTTCTACATGTCGGAGGAAATAAAATCTCTAGTAGGAGACTCACCTTTCGCAGAGAGAAAACCGACTTATACCAAGTGGTGGAGTGCGATGATTCCATACCGACAGCGAATCGACCGCCATCATGCGCCCATGTTCCAAAGAAGCACAGTGCGTCTCAAAGCTTTCTTGAGTGTTGGTGCTAATCAGGCATAAACGGCAGTAAAAACCCATATTCAGATCTTGGTTCTCCTTAATCTTACCGCGGGTGAGTCCACAGCTCTGCTCTGCTTTCCAAACTGCAAGCTCAACCTCGCTGTGGGCATTTGGGCATTGCCCGTTTTCCATTCGGCAAAAAAATCCACGAGAACGCTGGCTACACAAGTGGATGTGGTGTGAAGAGGAAGGCAAAGGACGGATAATGTTGCATTGCTTCTTTGTGTCATTGATGATGATGTGAGCAAGAAGTGGCATCGGGCGAGGATGGCACTGGCATAAATCTGTAAGAGTGACCTTTGGTGGACTCTGATAAAAGCATTGCTCACAAATGTCTTGAAATTGACCCCCATATTGACTCAACAAGTCTTTCCAGTTTTTGGGTTCCTGAGTGGCAGTAGTTGGAGATGTCGTTGGGAGTAGCATGGACCTGACTTGGTGTCTTTCAAGATTGTTTATCCTCTCGAAAGTCCAAACAAGGACTTCTTCATTGGTCCAAGCAAATGTACAATTCTGTTGGTGTCTGATGCAGCCCTTTGCGGGTTGATAGTGCCAGCACACGGCATAGCGGGCAGGCATTGGGTAGAGTGGGCGCTGCCTCACTTGATACCAAACATTTTCATTGCTACCTTTCTTGCTTCTTGCAAGGAGTAGCTGAGCAGAACAGTTGTGCTTCAAGGGTTGGTAGCTGTACTTGATTGCTTCCTTCTTGCGGCTGCAGGTGACACAAGCCAAGCGCAATTCCACCTGCTCTAGAAGGTTTGTCAGGCTAGGGGGACCCAGCCCCGAAAACTGTACCATGGCTGCCCCTAGAACAATATCGGAGATTTCACTGGTTGGCAGATCATACATTTACTGATATATAGTGCATGTAATTGAAATATCATGCATCAGTAATCACTACAAACTTAGAACAAAGGGCCCCAAGTGTGTCATTTTGTACCCCAAGTGTTAGCGTGTCATTATCCTGCACCCCAAGTTAACATATCTCAGCACTGGATACCATATATCAGATTTCTGTTACTTTGTGATGGTTTTGCAATCCTTGTCACTTCTACACTATTGTTATTGAACAGTATTATGAGCTCCTATCACCAGGATGTTGTCACTCTTTTCTGCTCTAGTTGTTAGTTACAGTCTCTCCCTCTAATCTACATTGGGTGTCAGTTGCTATCTCTCTCCCCTTGATCTGCTCTGACTGTCCATTGCTGTCTGTCTCCCGTTGATGCTATGGCAGTTGGTGGCAGTCTCTTTCCCTCTGATCTGCTCTGGATGTCAGTCATCGTCTCAACCTCTGATCTCCTTTGGCTGTTGGTTGAAGTCTCTTTCTCACTCTGATGCTATGTCAGTTGCAGTCTCTTTAGGCTCTGGCTGTCAGTTGCAGTCTCTCCTGAGGCTCTGCTTGTTGGTTACAGCCTCTCTCTCCCTCTGATCTGCTTTGGCTGTTTGTTGCAGTCTCTCCCATCCTCTGATCTGCTCTGGCTGTCCGCTGCAGTCTCTCTTCCCCTCTGATACTCTGGCTGCTAGTTGCTGTCTTACCTGATACTCTGTATGTCAGTTGCTGTCTCACCTGATGCTCTGTATGTCAGTTGCTGTCTCACCTGATGCTCTGTAAGTCGGTTGCAGTCTCTCTCACCCTCTGATCTGCTCTGTAACTCTGTTGCAGCCTCTCTCCCCCTATGATCTGCTTTGGCTGTTGGATGCAGTCTCTCTTCGCCTCTGATCTGCTCTGCATGTTGGTTACAGTCTCTCTCACTCTCTGACCTGCTTTGACTGTCGGTTGCAGTCTCTCTCACCCTCTGACCTGCTGTGGTTTGCGGTTGCAGTCTCTTTCTTCCTCTGATCTGCTCTGTATGTCAGGTGCAGTCCCTCTTACCCCCTGATCTGCTGTAGTTCTCAGTTGCAGTCTCTCTCTTTCTCTGCTGTGGTTCTCAGTTGCAGTCTCTCTCACCCTCTGATCTGCTGTAGTTCTCAGTTGCAGTCTCTCTCTTTCTCTGATCTGCTGTGGTTCTCAGTTGCAGTCTCTCTCACCCTCTGATCTGCTGTGGTTGTCGGTTGCAGTCTGTCTCTCCTTCTGATCTGCTCTTGCTGTCGGTTGCAGTCTCTCTCTCCTTCTGATCTGCTCTGTATGTCAGCTGCAGTCTCTCTTACCCTCTGATCTGCTGTGGTTCTCAGTTGCAGTCTCTCTCACCCTCTGATCTGCTGTGGTTCTCAGTTGCAGTCTCTCTCACCCTCTGATCTGCTGTGGTTCTCAGTTGCAGTCTCTCTCACCCTCTGATCTGCTGTGGTTCTCAGTTGCAGTCTCTCTCACCCTCTGATCTGTTGTGGTTGTCGGTTTTAGTCTCTCTCACCCTCTGATCTGCTGTGGTTGTCGGTTGTAGTCTCTCTCACCCTCTGATCTGCTGTGGTTGTCGGTTGTAGTCTCTCTCACCCTCTGATCTGCTGTGGTTGTCGGTTGTAGTCTCTCTCACCCTCTGATCTGCTGTGGTTCTCGGTTGCAGTCTCTCTCTCCGTCTGATCTGCTGTGGTTGCCGGTTGCAGTCTCTCTCCCTCAGACCGGCTGTGGTTCTCTGTTTTGTTTTCCCATCAGCAGTTGATGAGTTTCCCTTCTTTAGTTTCGTTTCTTCCCTCTTCTCGTCACTGTTGCTCCGCCTGAGTCTGGTGACTAACAGCACAATGTGATGCTGGGAGGAGTGAGAGACAGTCATGGACAGGTTGTGCTTGTCTTTGTGGGTAAGAGGTTGAGAATGGATTCATGCCAACCGGGATGATCAAAAGTGTGGGGAGAGGGGAGCGCGGATAGAAACACAGAAGAACATGGCAGAAAAAGACCACAAGCTCCGTCCAGCCTGAATTATTTTAATTATTCCTCTTCTTTTCTTAGGACAGATATATGATTATCCCCGGCAGGTTTACATTTACTTAGTGGTGATTTTACAACTACGGTACATTTTCTGGAAGTTTGTTCTAAGCATCTACTACTCTTGTAATAAAATAGTATTTCCTGATGTCACTTCTGATCCTCTCTCCAACTAATTTCAGACTAGGTTCCTTTATTGTGTTTAATAAGCTCAAGTGTAGTGGATGAAGAAGGGGCACCGATGTAAGGATAGGTGAGAGCTCATGTAATAAGAAGGACTAGGGTGGACCGATGTAAGGATAGGTGAGAGCTCATGTAATAAGAGGGACTAGGGTGGACCGATGTAAGGATAGGTGAGAGCTCATGTAATAAGAGGGACTAGGGTGGACCGATGTAAGGATAGGTGAGAGCTCATGTAATAGGAGGGACCAGGGTGGACCGATGTAAGGATAGGTGAGAGCTCATGTAATAAAGAGGGACTAGGGTGGACCGATGTAAGGATAGGTGAGAGCTCATGTAATAAGAGGGACTAGGGTGGACCGATGTAAGGATAGGTGAGAGCTCATGTAATAGGAGGGACCAGGGTGGACCGATGTAAGGATAGGTGAGAGCTCATGTAATAAAGAGGGACTAGGGTGGACCGATGTAAGGATAGGTGAGAGCTCATGTAATAAGAGGGACTAGGGTGGACCGATGTAAGGATAGGTAAGAGAAATATTGGTTGGGAAATATTGCGAAATGAGATTCTGAAAGCACAATCTTTAACAATCCCTAAAAGAAGGAAGAATGGGAAGCATTTATAGAAACCAGGATGGATGAACACAGAACTTGCAGACATGTTAAAAAGGAAGAAAAATATGTTTATCAAATGGAAAGAAGGGGAATATCTAAAGAAGAATATAATGCAATCTGCAGAAACTGTAGGGCAAGTGTCTGAAAAGGTAACGCTGATAATGAATTGAGGCTTGTAACAGAGGCCAAAAGCAATAAAAAGGATTTTTGGGGTATGTCAAAAACAAAAGAAAAGTCAAAGATGTTGTAGGATGTTTGCAGGATGAAAATGGTATATTAGTTAAGAATGATGAAGGCCGAACTTTTAAATTCCTATTTTGTATGTGTTTTCTCTCAGAAAGTAAATGTAACATCAGCTAATCTTCCCTTTGCTATTGGGGGAATAAAAGAATGCAGACTATCTATAAGCAAAGACATGGAAAGGGAACACTTCGCTAACTTACATGAATTCAGGTCTCCAGATCTAGATGAATTACTTCCTAAAATACTAAGAGAAGCAGCAGAGGTAAGCAGCATTGCTGAACCACTCGCCATAATTTTTGATAATTCCTGGAGAACAGGAGAAGTCCCGGAAGATTGGAAAAGGACAAATGTTGTCCCTATCTTCTAAAACAGGGAGAAGTAGGATCCAGGAAACTACAGGCCGGTGAGCCTGACTTCTATACCAGGAATGATCTTTGAACAAATTAATAAACAGCATGTATGCCATTACTTGGATGAAAATGGAGTAATTAACCAGAGCCAGCATGGGTTTGTAACAAACAAGTCATGTCAGACTAATCTAATTTCCTTCTATGACAAAAGCCACAAGAGGTGGTGAGTTCTCCTTCAATGTAAGTCTTCAAACAGAGACTGGACAGACATCTGTCTGGGATGATTTAGTCAATCCTGCACTGAGCAGGGGGTTGGACCCGACGACCCTGGCGGTCCCTTTCAACTCTAACATTCTATGATTCTATGAGAGCTCAGATGTAATAAGGGTGAATAGGGGGGCCAATATAATGCCAGTTGAGAGCTCAAGAGTAATAGGGGGCACCAATGTGATGATATTTGAGAGCTCATGTAATAAGAGAGACTAAGTGGACCAATGAAATGATAGGTAACAGATCAGGTGTAATAAGGGGGAATAGGGAGCACCGATGTAATGATAGGTGAGAGCTCCGGTGTAATAAGGAAGAATATAGGGCACCGATGTAATGATAAGTGAGAACTCAGTGTAATAAGAAGGGGGGGGCACTGATATAATGATAGTTGAGAGCTCAGATGTAATAAGGGTGAATAGGGGGCACCGATGTAATGATAGCTGAGAGCTCAGGTGTAATAAGGGGGACTAGGGAGTGTGGCTTGAACATGGAGCTGTGAGGAAACAGCTTGCTGAGCTCTTAGGCCTGGAACAATATACTTAGCTCATAAAGCCTCTCATCTAGACCCCACTCCAAGGCTCAGAGAGAAGGCAAGGTGCCCTAAACGCAGACAGACCCCGGAGGTCACTCCAGTAAAAAAAGACAAAAGGCGTTTCTGAACAATAAGCTCCCACACGTGCCTGCAACCCTGAGTCCAAAGATGGTGCCGGATCAGGGAGCTCAGAGGACGCTGAGCCCCTCCACTCTGCAGCATCCGCAGACCTCAACACCCGAATCACTGGCAGCCGACAGGACTCTCCTCCTGCACACACAAAGAGCCCACAGCCCCAGACTTGGCACAGTGCCGGCCACCACAGCACTCTCCTGCCCACTAGGGAAATTCAGCTGAACCATCAGCTACAGACCGGGGCTCTACGGGGGTCTTAACCCTAGAGAAGCCAGCTGCACTACCCCAGGGATACCCAGAGGGGAATGGGACAGACAAAAAGCCCCTGCACAAGTAAATAAGCACCTCCAGCAGAGTAGCAGGGGGACTAACCCCTGCAGGTCTGAGATAGAGAGAAAGCACAAGTGCTCCCGAAAGACAGCCAGCACAGAGGTACAGTAGAGATCACAGAAATGATACTGCAGCTGTAGAATTGTCCCCCACCTCACAATGTATGGGCTTATACAACATAGCCCCTGCCACATAAGATGCAGCCAGCGACCAATGCAGTTACACAGGCTATCCGGTCAATGGCTCCTCTGACTCCTCCAGCCGAGACGCAGGGGCTTAGAGGCATTACTCCTGGACCTCCCTACAAAGAGAGATCTAGAACTTGATGTCCAGAGTCGAGTCCACACAGGAGAGGGTCCTGACAGAGCTCAGATCTGGATTGCGGAAGCTCTTCACTCGTATATCTTCCTCTGAGCAAACTTCAGCCTCCATAGACGAGACACTTTTAAAAGCCAAGGAAACATTGGCGATCTAAAAAACTTTAAACAGGTCTATCATCATCCAAATGGAAGACCAAGAAAATAGGGAGAGAAGGAACAATATAAAAATCTGATGGATCCCCGAATCAGTTGCTTCAAAGAACCTTCGCCCATTAGTTATCAAAATCTTCAACCATTTCCTCTCCAGACCTCCTACCATAGAGATCAATATCGACAGGGATATATTGTATATCCTAAAAATTAGACTTCTTTGCAGAGGGTACATTGATTCTGAGGGGCGACTTCAAGATAGCCATTGATCCCCTACTAGATGAGTCCCGTGGGACTTGCCATTTGTTGTCCTCCTATGAAATACTTACTCCGCACATATCAATTGATTGTTGTCTGGTGAACGCTAAACATATCAGCTAGGGATTACATATTTTATTTACCCTTTCACGATGTATTCTCATGAATAGACTACTCTTTTGTATGACATTCGGATGTCCCTCTACTACGCTCCTCATCAATAGACGCCATCACATTCTCAGATCACGCTATACTCCATGTCTCTATGTCCTCCCTTCACGGACTCCCCAGTACATGGAACTGGCGCCTAAACAAGTCCCTTTTCCAGCATCCTTTAGTGGCTTCGGATGTCAGGCGGGAACCGCCTTACTACTTTCAGGAGACCCTCCCGGAGGACACATCCCCAATGACAGTATGGGCCACTCACAAATGTGTGATCAGGGGTATATTGGTGAGATATGGAGAATAGAAGAAAAAAGAACACTCCCAGGAAGTTATTAAAGTCCTTAAATCAGAGATAACATAATTAGAAAGAGCCCACAATCAATCTCAGGCCATTGCCCTCCAGTCCCAGCTTACCTTAGCCCACAAACGCCTTCAAGACAAACTTAACCTGAAAGTTAAAGCTTCCCAGAGATATGGAAGACAACATTTCTATGAATATGGAAATAAGTGCAGTAAGCTTCTGGCGAATTCCCTAAGACAATACAGGGTTTATAATCTTATACCGTCAATCCACTAGTCCAATATTTCCCCCACATCGGACCTTAACAAAATAGCAGAAGAATTTGCCAGGTTTTATTCAAAACTTTACAACCTTACCCCCACCCCCTTCCCACAAGATCCCTGTGACCCTACCCTGAAAGAGTTAATAGAGGACTATTTGTCAGACTCAGGAATGCCGTCATTAAAAGCGGAACAGATCGCTGGATTGGAACTCTCGATCAAGAAAGATTAAGTAATAGCCGTTCTGACCTCAATGCCATCCGGCAAGGCTCCAGGGATAGATGGCTTCACTGTTCCCTACTATAATAGATATCGGGAACTGCTTTGTGACCTTATAGTCAATGCGTTTAATGCCATAGCCAATGGACAACGTATTCCCATAGACATAACGCATGCCCACATTACAGTCATCCATAAAGAGGGTAAAGACCCCAATCTTTGTGCTAGCTATTGCCCTATCTCGCTACTTAACATAGACCTGAAATTATTTTCCAAAATTATTGCCTCTCGGCTAGCCCCATTTCTTGGAGAATTGATACACGCATATCAGTTGGGGGTTCATACCATCCAGGAAGGCCATAGACAATACAGTCAACATCCTTAACTGCATCCATTACACCCAAATAAATAATACACCCATGTGCAATACGCCCAAATGCAGAAAAGGCTTTCAACCCGGTGGGGTGGCCACTTCTTCTCTCGGTCCTCAAATTGATCGGTCTAGGCCCAGTAATGCTGTCCTGGATTTCTGCCCTCTACAAATCCCCCACCACCTCCACAAAAGTAAACGGAATACTAACTACACCCTTCAATATAGGTAATGGTACCTGACAAGGATGACCCCTTTCACCATTGATTTTTGTCCTTACCCAAGAGCCCTTTCTGAGGGGATAAAGGGACAACCTAGATATAAAGGGGCCTAAACACCAGGAAAAGGGAAACGGAAATTACTGTCTGCGCAGATTATCGTCTTTTCCTGATAAGCTCCCTGCAAACATCTCTCCCAGTCCTCACTACAGGAACTACTAGCCAATACTTCCCTTTCAGATGGTCCCCAGAGGCTCTGAAATAACAGGGTGTATGGATCCCGAAGCACCTTGCCTCTCTATCCTCTCTCAATTATCAGCTTTTATCCACAGTCAAAAAGGACCTTTCAAAATGGTCTACAAAATCACACTCCTGGTTTGGCTACTGTACAATCCTCAAACTGAACGTTCTCCCACATTTCCTATACTTCTTTCTGGCCCTCCCAATAAAAGTACCCAATAAATATTTTCAATTCGTGGACTCAGCATTTACACATTATATCTGGGGAAACAACCCACCATCTCTAAGTCGCTCTGTCCTCTTCCTCCTCAAAAACAGAGGTGGTGTAGATCTCCTGGACATCAAAAAATATTATGAGGCATCCCTCCTTCAAAGAGTACTAGATTGGTGTTGTCATGTTGACCTTAAGTTGTGGGCCTATCTGGAGCAACATATTACTAAGATCGCCCTGAACCTATTGCCAGGAACGTACCGCATGCACTGTCGGGTCACCCTACAATAGGACCAACTCTCCATATCTGCAGGCATCTCTTTGGCTAGCCAAAAATATCCCCATCGTCATTACTTCCGGTAGTGGGTAACACGTGATTTCCAATGGGGTTAGCGTAGGGACCCTTTCTCATACAGAGACTAGCCGGCAGATGTAGGGCTACACATTTCTTGGCAAGACACAAGTTGCTATCACTGGACATAGCAGACCCATCCCCTCTGGATTTCTGGAGCTCCGCGCAGCTCTCACATTTCCTTGCTACCCTTCCCCCACCCCTAGATTTTACCAGGGAACTAACTCACTTTGAGTCTGTGTGCATGGGTTAAAGACCTATACGCGATACTTTATCTGACTTTTACATCCTTGTAACCTCCCTGCCAATTGGTCTCAAACCACAATACTTGACTAAATGCGAGAAGGACCTTGACTGCACATTCTCTCCATCCCAGATAGACAAAATATTTGAATTCACTCATAAATCCTCACTCAGTAATCGAGGGGCGATTACTCCCTACTGATCCTCCTCGACCTCTCTGCAGCGTTTGACACTGTTGACCACAAACTCCTCCTCAGTATGCTACGCTCCATTGGCCTAAAGGACACTGCCCTCTCCTAGTTCTCCTCTTACCTATCTGACCGCTCTTTCAGTGTCTCCTTTGCTGGCTCTACCTCCCCTCCTCTTCCCCTTGTTGTTGGGGTCCCCCAGGGCTCAGTCCTTGGCCCCCTTCTCTTCTCTATCTACACAGCCCCTATTGGACAAACCATCAGGAGTTTTGGCCTCCAATACCACCTGTACGCCGATGACACCCAGCTATACACCTCTGCCCGTGACATCTCTGCACCCTTCCTCCAAAACATCACCGACTGTCTGTCCGCTGTCTCTAACACTATGTCCTCTCTATACCTAAAACTAAACCTCTCTAAAACTGACTTACTGGTATTTCCACCCTCCACTAACCGACCTCCTCCTGACATCTCCATCTCAGTGTGTGGCGCCACCATAACTCCTAGACAACACGCCCGCTGCCTTGGGGTCATATTTGACTCTGATCTCTCTTTTGCCCCCTACATCCAATCTCTGGCCCGAACATGTCAGCTGCACCTCAAGAACATCGCAAGAATCCGCTCTTTTCTCACTGTGGAGACGTTAAAAACGCTTATTGTCGCCCTCATCCACTCCCGGCTCGATTACTGCAACTCGTTGCTGATCGGCCTCCCCTGCACCAGACTCTACCCTCTCCAGTCCATCCTGAATGCGGCAGCCAGGCTCATCTTCCTGTCCAGCCGCTACTCGGACGCCTCTGCCCTGTGCCAGTCACTGCACTGGCTGCCCGTTAAATACAGAATTCAATTCAAACTCGCTACCTTCATCCACAAAGCCCTCCACAGCGCAGCGCCACCCTATATCGCCTCCCTCCTCTCAATCCATCAACCAGCCCGGGCTCTCCGCTCTGCTAACGAAACCAGACTGAGCGCCCCTTTCATTCGAACTTCTCATTCCCGCCTCCAAGACTTCTCCAGAGCAGCACCGGTCCTCTGGAATGCACTACCAAAGGCTACCCGAGCAATCCAGGAATCGCAGAACTTCAGGCGTGCTCTAAAAACGCACCTCTTCAGGGAGGCATACCGCATTCCCTAAGAAAAAAACCTCTCAGTACTCCGCCTGATAACATGCTCCCTGACCTACTGACTGCAATCCCTGCTAGCCATCATAAACCGCTCCTGCAGTCACACCGTTTCTGCCGTCACACGGCTAAATGTCTGACCATTGTCTATGTGTATAACATCGCTCACACTTCGCCATACCGGGCACATCTCCAGCCCCTTTACCCTCTGTATCACCCCATTACTTGTAGTATGTAAGCTCGTTGGAGCAGGACCCTCACCCCTATTGTTTCCATCAACTGATTACTATGTAACCGTGGTTCTGTGATGTTTGTACTTTTGTCTTTCTGTATCCCCCCTGTCTATGTAAGCGCTGCGGAATATGTTGGCGCTATACAAATAAAGTTTATTATTATTATTATTAAATCCTCCATCACCAGCAGATATCAAAAAGCCGGCTACAAAATACTCTCTCACTAAAATGTTCCCGTCAGTTCCCCCACGTGCTGGCGATGTCATGGGGACAGGGGCTCCTTGCCCGATATGTTTTGGGGGTGTCAACAACTGGAAAACTTCTGGCAGGATGTCCATAAGACAATCTGTTAAGTTTTACATCTAGCAATACCAAAATTGCTTCTGCATCTCCTGCACCTTACAGACATACCACCAAAGATGTACCTTAAATCTATATTAACATATTTTATCAACGCTGCTAGACCATGTATACCTGCTTTTTGATAATCGGTCACGATTCAGACACTGTCCCACTGGATACACAGGGTGGATGAGACAATGGAGATGGAGGATCCCACCGCGTCGCTCCAGGATACTCACGACTCCTTCGTCTCATTGTGGGCTCCATGGATAACATTTCAATATACAGCTGAGTATAAATCTCTCTTAAGGTATCAGACGTAACTTTCCCCTCCCTCTCCTCCGTACCCTCTGGTTCCCCTCACCCCTGCCTCTTTTTTTCATATTTATATGTTGTTCCCCTCTTCTACTTCATTCACATCTCCCCGTTCCTCGGCTCACAAGCCACCCAGATCCGCCTTACCCCTTATTTACAGTTGTATGTATACTTGTAGTGCAGCAGGGGTTAATACAACAGGCTAACAGGGCTGTAGTTCTCATGTCACGTGGCAGGGTGGCTTCACTAACCTGAGGGTCCCGGGCTCCACAAAATACCCTTTTGTCAAGGGAGCTGCTTCAGTTATACGTTGGGCAGGATGGACTTCTGACACTGGGATTTCGTGAAACAGCTTTAACTTATGTATGTACAATCGCCTATGTACATTCCAGGTTACGAGTCAATGAAAGCATAACGTGAGGTATTACGAATAAGCAGTAGATGGATGATCATTTGGTTATCGTGACTTTAAAGGTGGCTTCTTCAGCAGAGTTATTGGAGATACAGTCTATGATGCTCTTGGGAATGTCTCTTACTTAGCTGGTAGCAGGAATATCTTTGCTAACAGTTCGATTCAATTCTTGACATGCACCGTCCAATTTAGATTAACCTCTGCTGTGGGGCTCCATTCAAATCGCATTACAATATTCACTTGGTACGCACAATTCCGTTCCGTCACGTGGTACCTGGAAGGACGCATGCGTGGACAATTCATCAGCGTGCTAGCTGACTAATACGGTTTCCATCAAACAGCATACGCAAGGAGGTCCTTGTACGACTTATCCTCTCTGTCTTTGGCTTCAGCTCTGTCTCTCTTCCTCAGGGCTGATCACACAGTAATCCCCTTCACAGCGTGGACTGGCACAAAAATGGCAGAGTGGGTTAAGGTCCCAGGAGCTCTCTCTCTGTCTGCCCTTTGTTCTTAGCTCACATGTTACTCTACCCCCTTCCCCCTCCAAGAAACAACTAACTCTCCTTGCTGTCGGGTCCCTCCCACATTCCTGGGGGATGTGGAACTCTGCAACATCTGCTTGATAACCAAAATCACATCTCATCTGTACAATTTAACCCTTAGGCTGGGTTCACACGGGACGGAATTGCTGTGGAATTTCCGTGCGGCAATTCCGCTCACAGCTCCTAATCCCGGGATTAGCCAGCCGTGTGGACGAGATTTTTGCAAAGCCAGACAGAAACAGACATGAGGCGCGCAATTCAATTTCACGGCATGTCAATTATTTTCTTTTTTCCTCTACGGCCTCACTCCTCTCTATGGGGAGAGAAAGCCGCAGCGGAATGCCGGCGGCCGAACCGCTCCAAAACCCGTGGCAAAATGCTACAGGTTTTGAAGCTGCGGCTCTCCCACGGAAATCTCGCGATTTTTTTGGTGCAGCCAAACTGCGAGATTTCCGTCCCGTGAGAACCCAGCCTTATATGTCTGGCAGTGCAGTGCAGGATACGAACAATACATATTATGCTATATGAAACCACACGACAACTTTGCACTGGGGTGTAACAAGGACTCTGGTAATGGGACACTGCAAACCACTAAATTATTATGCCAGTTTTAGTTAATTGAACCAGAGATACATAAGAGGAGCTCCGTTAGCATATTACCGCCACGCCCCTCTTCACATAGACACAAATGGAGAACCATTGGATATTTATCGCAGCAGCACCTATCTGTAATACCTCAGGATGGGTGTAGCATATATTAAAAGGTTTTATTTTTCTGAAGTTCAAAATGTTTCCTTAAAACCAAAATAAAGAATTAAAAAAATAGTAGAAAAAGGGGGCACCGATGCAATGATAGGTGAGAGCTCAGGTGTAATAAGGATGAATAGGGGGCACCGATGCAATGATAGGTGAGAGCTCAGGTGTAATAATGGTGAATAGGGGGCACCGATGTAATGATAGGTGAGAGCTCAGGTGTAATAAGGATGAATAGGGGGCACCGATGCGATGATAGGTGAGAGCTCAGGTGTAATAAGGATGAATAGGGGGCACCGATGCAATGATAGGTGAGAGCTCAGGTGTAATAAGGATGAATAGGGGGCACTGATACAATGATAGGTGAGAGCTCAGGTGTAATAAGGATGAATAGGGGCACCGATGCAATGATAGGTGAGAGCTCAGGTGTAATAAGGATGAATAGGGGGCACCGATGCAATGATAGGTGAGAGCTCAGGTGTAATAAGGATGAATAGGGGGCACCGATGCAATGATAGGTTGGAGGTCAGGTGTAATAAGGGTGAATAGGGGGCACCGATGCAATGATAGGTGAGAGCTCAGGTGTAATAAGGATGAATAGGGGGCACCGATGTAATGATAGGCGAGAGCTCAGGTGTAATAATGGTGAATAGAGGGCACCGATGCAATGATAGGTGAGAGCTCAGGTGTAATAAGGGTGAATAGGGGGCACCGATGCAATGATAGGTGAGAGCTCAGGTGTAATAAGGGTGAATAGGGGGCACCGATGCAATGATAGGTGAGAGCTCAGGTGTAATAAGGGTGAATAGGGGGCACCGATGCAATGATAGGTTAGAGGTCAGGTGTAATAAGGGTGAATAGGGGGCACCGATGCAATGATAGGTGAGAGCTCAGGTGTAATAAGGATGAATAGGGGGCACCGATGCAATGATAGGTGAGAACTCAGGTGTAATAAGGATGAATAGGGGGCACCGATGCAATGATAGGTGAGAGCTCAGGTGTAATAAGGATGAATAGGGGGCACCGATGCATTGATAGGTGAGAGCTTAGGTGTAATAAGGGTGAATAGGGGGCACCGATGCAATGATAGGCGAGAGCTCAGGTGTAATAAGGATGAATAGGGGGCACCGATGCAATGATAGGTTAGAGGTCAGGTGTAATAAGGGTGAATAGGGGGCACCGATGCAATGATAGGTGAGAGGTCAGGTGTAATAAGGGTGAATAGGGGGCACCGATGCAATGATAGGTGAGAGCTCAGGTGTAATAATGGTGAATAGAGGGCACCGATGCAATGATAGGTTAGAAGTCAGGTGTAATAAGGGTGAATAGGGGGCACCGATGCAATGATAGGCGAGAGCTCAGGTGTAATAAGGGTGAATAGGGGGCAACGATGCAATGATAGGTAGAAGGTCAGGTGTAATAAGGGTGAATAGGGGGCAACGATGCATTGATAGGCGAGAGCTTAGGTGTAATAAGGGTGAATAGGGGGCACCGATGTAATGATAGGTGAGAGCTCAGGTGTAATAAGGGTGAATAGGGGGCACCGATGCAATGATAGGTTAGAGCTCAGGTGTAATAAGGGTCAATAGGGGGCACCGATGTAATGATAGGTGAGAGCTCAGGTGTAATAAGGGTGAATAGGGGGCACCGATGCAATGATAGGTAAGAGCTCAGGTGTAATAAGGGTGAATAGGGGGCACTGGTGCAATGATAGATGAGAGCTTAGGTGTAATAAGGGTGAATAGGGGGCACCGATGTAATGATAGGTGAGAGCTCTGGTGTAATAAGGGTGAATAGGGGGCACCGATACAATGATAGGTGAGAGCTCAGGTGTAATAAGGGTGAATAGGGGGCACCGATACAATGATAGGTGAGAGCTCAGGTGTAATAATGGGGACGAGGGGAACAGATGTAATGATAGGTAAGAGCTCAGGTGTAATAATTGGAATGAGGAAGACCGATGTAATAATAGGTGAGAGCTCAGGTGTAATAATGGGGATGAGGGGCACCGGTGTAATGATAAACGAGAGCTCAGGTGTAATAATGGGGATGAGGGGCACCGGTGTAATGATAAACGAGAGCTCAGGTGTAGTGAACGAGAGAAGAGACAGACATGGAGTAACTGCAGCGTGGGGCAGTGCAGATACAAGGAGAGGGAAGAGGGGAGTGCTAGGGTACCTGGGCGGTAAAGAGAGCAAGGCAGTAGAAACGTAGATGGAGTAGCGGGAGCTTCATAGAATGGTAGAGTTGGAAGGGACCTCCAGGCTCATTGGGTCCAACCCCCTGCTCAGTGCAGGATTCACTAAATCATCCCAGACAGATGTCTGTCCAGCATTTCCATTGAAGGAGAACTCACCACCTCCCGTGGTAACCTGTTCCACTCATTATTCACTCTCACTGTCTAATATCTAATCTGTGTCTCCTCCCTTTCAGTTTCAGCCCATTGCTTCTAGTCTTTCCTTGTGCAGATGAGAATAGGGCTGATCCCTCTGCAGTGTGACAGCCCTTCGGATATTTGTATACAGCTATTAAATCTCCTCTCAGCCTTCTGTTTTGCAAGCAAAACATTCCCAGATCCTCAAACAGTTCTTCATAGTACATGATTTGCAGACCGCTCACCATCTTGGTAACTCTTCTCTGAACTTGCTCCAGTTTGTCTATGTCTTTTGTAAAGTGGGGTGCCCAGAATTGGACACAGTATTCCAGATGAGGTCTGACCAAGGAAGAGTAGAGGGGAATAATGACGTCACGCGATCTAGACTCTATGCTTCTCTTAATACATCCCAGAGTTGTGTTTGCCTTTTTGGCTGCTGCATCAAATTGTTGACTCATGTTCAGTCTATGATCTATTAGTATACCCAAGTCTTTTTCCTCCCATTCTGTATGTGCTTTCTTCATTTTTCTTGCCCAGATGTAGGACTTTGCATTTTTCCTTGTTAAATACCATTCTGTTAGTCGCTGCACACTATGCATGCTTTTCTAGATCTTTTAAAATACTCTCTCTCTCTTCCCTAGTGTTAGCTAATCCTCCTAGCTTTGTGTCATCAGCAAATTTGATCAGCTTCCCATCAATTCCCTCCTCCAGATCATTTATAAAAATGTTGAACAACACTGGGCCTAGGACAGAGCCTTGTGGTACCCCCCTTAATACATTCTCCCACTTGGATGTGCAGCCATTTATGACCACTCTTTGAGTACGATCACTCAGCCAGTTGTGAATCCACCTGACAGTTGGCTTGTCAATCCCATATTTGATATTTTTTCAATAAGTATAGTATGAGATACTTTGTCAAATGCTTTACTAAAGTCAAGATAAACTATATCCATCGCATTTCCCTGATCAACCCAGTCAGTGATTCTGTTATAGAAGGAAATTAGATTAGTCTGACATGACTTGTTTGTTACAAACCCATGCTGGCTCTGTTTAATTACTCCCTTTTCATCCAAGTACTTGCATACATGCTGTTTAATAATTTGTTCAAAGACCTTTCCCGGTATAGAAGTCAGGCTCACAGGCCTGTAGTTTCCTGGATCCACCTTCTTCCCTTTTTTTGAAGATAGGGACAACATTTGCCCTTTACCAATCTTCTGGGACTTCTCCTGTTCTCCAGGAATTTTCAAAAATGATGGCGAGTGGTTCAGCAATTACCTCTGCTGCTTCCTTTAGTATCCTAGGATGTAATTCATCTGGACCTTGAGACTTGAATTCATTTAAGTTAGCAAAGTGTTCTCTCACCATCCCTCTGCTTACAGATAGCCTGCATTCTTTTATTACCTCAATAGCACAGGGAAGATCAGTTGATGTTCTATCTACTTTCTGAGAGAAAAGAGATACAAAAAAGAATTTAAAAGTCCATCCTTCTCAACATCATTCTTAACCAAGTCACCATTTTCATCTTGTACGCATCCTATAGCATCTTTGACTTTTCTTTTGCTTTTGACACACACCCCAAATCCTTTTCTATTGCTTTTGGACTCTGTTGCAAGCCCCAATTCATTATTAGCTTTAGCTTTTCTGACACTTGCCCTACAGTTTCTGCAGACCGCATTATATTCTTCTTTAGATATTTCCCCCTCTTTCCATTTGATAAACATATTTTTCTTTGTTTTTAACATGTGTGCAAGTTCTGTGTTCATCCATCCTGGTCTCTTTAAATGCTTCCCATTCTTCCTTCTTTTAGGGATTGTTAACGATTGTGCTTTGAGATTGAGCTTGTGTGGGGCTGGGCAGGCACAAGGATAATGTGAGGATGAGACACTGGTCTGCTGCTTGAAAGTAAATGGGGACAGCGAGGACTGTAGTAAGGTCAGTACAGGTCTATTATTTCAAGTCATTGCACATGTTTAGAATGGCATGGCTCCTTTTAGAGACAGGTGGCTGTTAGTGTAGGAGTGCCATCATGTCCACCACATCGGTCTGCAGAAAATAAATACGAAACTCAGACAAAAGTGTTTCAGTGTTTTATTCTTCACGTTTTCTAGGACACGTTACATCTTCCTGTGAGACGTCTCGTGATGCCAGTTGAATTGCACTGACACACGAGGACACGTAGATCTAGGCACTAAAAGAAGTCGGAAAATGAAATTTTCAGATATCATCATAGATTTGCGTAATTGCTGTTCGCTATTGGTATCTTCCCTTGTTAAAGAGCACAACCACCTTTGAGCGACATTCAACAGTTCGCATATCGGATTTTGCAACGAGTTCCATTCTGTATTACACCCCAGAGCTGCACTCACTGTTCTGCTAGTAGAGTCACTGTATACATGCATTACTTATCCTGTACTGATCCTGAGTTACATCCTGTATTATACCCCAGAGCTGCACTCACTGTTCTGCTGATGGAGTCACTGTGTACATACATTACTTATCCTGTACTGCTCCTGAGCTAAATCCTGTATTATACTTTAGAGCTGCACTCAATATTCTGCAGGCTTCAGCACTGAAATCTCCAAGCCGGCCCCTGCTTGCTCAGTGTCTGCATAGAACTTGCTGTGGAGGTTTGCATTCTGGGAAGCTCAGCTGAAGTGTTGTAGGTTTCTGGAAATAATCTGGTCAACTGTTTCCAGTGACAACTACCAAGACATCGAGTGCAGCTCTGGAGTAGAATACAGGATGTAACTCAGGATAAATAATGTTTTAATATAATTATGCATATATTTATTTTATACAAAGCATTTGGAAAGTTTTCAGACTCTTTCACATTTAATGTTGTGGCCTTGCCCAAATCAAAAAAAAAAAATCTAATTTCCCCCATCATTCTGCACTTAGTAACCTATAATGACAAAGTGACCACAGAATAGTAGAAATTTTTGTCAATTTTTAAAAAATGAACCAACATTTTGCATTGACATAGGCATTCACATTATTTCATATGACTTGAAATTTAGCTCCAGGGCCATCCATTTCTCTTGATCATTTTTTGAGATGTTCTGCACCTTGATTGGAGTTACCTGTGGTAAATTCAGCTGACTGGACATAAGACCCCCCCTGTCTATATAAGGTCTCACCACTCACAAATGTCCACTTCTGGGCACCCCAGACCTAGACAAACTGGAGCAAGTTCAGAGAAGAGTTACCAAGACAGTGAGCGGCCGGCAAATCATGTCCTATGAGGAACAGTTAAAGGATCTGGGAATGTTTAGCTTGCAGAAGAGAAGGCTGAGAGGAGACTTAATAGCTGTCTACAAATATCTGAAGGGCTGTCACAGTGCAGAGGGATCAGCCCTATTCTCATCTGCACAAGGAAAGACTAGAGGCAATGGGATGAAACTGAAAGGGAGGAGACACAGATTAGATATTAGACAGTGAGGGGATCAATGAGTGGAACAGGTTACCACGGGAGGTGGCGAGTTCTCCTTTAATGGAAGTCTTCAAACAAAGGCTGGAGAAGTATCTGTATGGGATGATTTAGTGATCCTGCACTGAGCAGGGAGTTGGACACGATGAGCCTGGAGGTCCCTTCCAACTCTACCATTCTATGATTCTATGTCAATGCATACCAGAGCCAAAACCAAGTCATGAGCACATCAGACCTGCCTGTAGAGCTCAGAGACAGGATTGTGTGGAGGTACAGATCTAGAGAAGCTACAAAACATTTCTGCTGCCCTGAAAGTTCCCAAGAGCCACAATTCTTACATAGAAGAACAACCAGGTCTCTTCGTACAGCCGCCGACCCACCAAACTAAGTAATCGGGGAAGAAGGGCCTCAGTAAGA
Organism: Eleutherodactylus coqui; assembly: GCF_035609145.1. NCBI lineage: Eukaryota > Metazoa > Chordata > Amphibia > Anura > Eleutherodactylidae > Eleutherodactylus > Eleutherodactylus coqui. The sequence continues at coordinate 12,284,456 of NC_089849.1, forward strand.
GAGGAGACCAAGAACCCAACGGTCACTCTGGCTAAGCTCCAAAGAACCTGTGGGCAAATGGGAGAAACTTCCAGAAGGTCGACCATCACTGCAGCCTCCACCATTCTGGGCTGTATGGCAAAGTGGCCAGAAAGAAGCCTCCTCAGTAAGACACATCAAAGCCACCTAAAGTTACCAAAAAGCATCTAAAGGCCCTCAGACTGCCAGATACAAGATTCTATGCTCTGATGACACCAAGATGGAATTTCTGGCCTCCATTCTAAGCATTCTGTCTGGAGGAAATGATGCGCTGCTAATCACCGGCCTAATACCATCCCTACAGTGAAGCCTGGTGGTGGAGCATCATGCTAGGGGAGGGTAGACCGGTCAGGGTGGATGGAAACCAGGCGCTGTTCATCATCTGTCTAATACCATCCCTACAGTGAAGCCTACGGAAAGGAGAAGAGCAGCACTCCAGGGAATTATATCACAGAGATATTTTTATTGTGCCCACAGACAACGGTTCAACCCGAAGTTACACGGGTCATTGTCAAGTCCTGTCAAGACCCGTGTAACTTGGGGTTGAAACGTTGTCTGTGGGCACAATAAAGATATCTCTGTGATATAATTCCCTGGAGTGCTGCTCTTCTTCTTTCCGTGTGGTTCTACATCACATCTGATCCAAGGATCCAGGATCTCTTTGGGCGTGCACCATTTACTCAGGACTATCCTTCCTTTCAATACAAGGTGTTGTGTGTGCTGTGACTAATTGGCTATTTTTGCCTACAGTGAAGCCTGGTGGTGGAGCATCATGCTGGGGGAGAAGAGACCGGTCAGGGTGGATAGAAACCATCCCTACAGTGAAGCCTGGTAGTGGAGAATCATGCTGGAGGAGGGGAGACCAGTCAGGGTCGATGGAAAGCTGAAAGGAGCAAAGTACAGAGATAATGAAGACCTGATCCAGAGAACAATGAACCTCAGACTGAACAGAAGGTTCACCTACCAACAAGACAATGACCCTAAGACCCCAGCCAAGACAACACAGGAGGGGGTTAGAGACAACTCTGTGAATGTCCTTGAGTGGCCCAGCCAGAGCCCTGAACCCAAAGGAACATCTCTGGAGAGACCTGACCACAGCTTCCACAGACAGCCCCCATCCTACCCGACAAGAGCCCAGAAAATTCCCAAATCCAGGGGTGCAAACTTTGTGGCATCAAAGCCAAGAAGACTGTAATCTGGAATCGCTGCCAAAGGTGCTGCAACTAAGTACGGAGTGTGAATACTTATGTCAATGCAGAATGTTTTTAATTTTTAGGTTTTCATTTATAAAAAATTGACAAAGATTTCTAACATTCTGTTGTCACTTTGCCATTATGGGGTACTGAGTGCGGAATGATGGGGAAACACGTCCACAACATGACAGAATATAAAAAAAAGTTAAGGGCTCTGAAGTCTTTCGGATTACCTAGCGCACTCTCAAATGGTATTCAAAGGTGGACATGGCCTTTAAAGCGGTATTTCTTTCTACTGAAGTGATGGCGTATTGCTAGGATGGTCTCCAAACGTCAGATTCCCACTGACTCTGAAAATGAAGTTGCTGTAGCGTTGATTCAACCCCAAGCCCCTTTCGAGGTGTTTCCTACAGCACAACTCGTCTCATTTACTTGAATGGGGTTATGCTGCATTTCCCTACAGTCAGGTGGCTGCGAACTGTAAGGCAGGAAGACGCCGGCAGGGAGCCGATGCTAAAATCAGCACTGAGGCCCTTTCATTCTCAGCTTCAGTGTAGTCCCAGAGTACAGACCCCCATCGATCAAAAGCACTTTACATGATGGAAGTACCCCCTTTAAGTTTCAACAGTGCCAAGGGATTGCCCGCCTTGGAGCCAAGCCGTGAGTGATTGCGATGGATGTAGGCAACACCGATGACTACAGGGACACATCAGATACCTAATATAACTTTTCTGGTAATGTTAGAAACCGAATATTGCGCCCCCTATGGATACTTCGCACAACGTAAACACCTTATTTCCAGCTTTCAATGGTTGTTGTGTTGGGGTTCAACATAAACTCAGCTTGCCTGACTTTGCAGCTAGAGTGTCACCAAGATACTGAATGACGCTGGAACTGCCGCTGGCGTCTTTGCCATTCTTACAGAGTATCACGGGTTAAAGGCATAGTCCATCTTTAGCGCATCAGAAAATTACAAGGGGCGGAAAAAGCCGTGGGTCTCCAACTATTGTCCAGTATGATTCCCAGCATGGCCTGACATTTGCATGCTGGGAGTTATAGTGTTACAATGCTTGGAGAACCCTTTGTTGCAAACAACTCTTTTAAAGGTTTTTTTTCCCCAGCATGCAACACTAAAGGTGCACATAGGGGTTGTCTGGAACTGAACTATTGCTTGGAACCCCCCACTGATCACCTGCCCTCCAGGTGGCAGTCAGTATGGATGGAGTCGGAAGCTGACAGCTTTGTCTAAATTGCAGCGGCCTGGGTTGGTAATTGCACCTCCCATGGATTTCAATGCAATACCAACTTGAGCCGCTGGAACAAGGATGTAGTTCTCAGCTTCCAACTCTGTCCAGACTGACAGCATGCTGGATAACAGCGGATCTCCAGAGAACCTGAGCAGCAGATCCCAACTGATCAACCCCTTTAAAGGTGCTTGGGCACTTATGTCAACACTATGGCTTCTAGTCACCAATCTTATTTTCTAAGGTCTGTCTCATGTTGGAGGACAGCTTAGGGTTCAATATATCTTTAGGGAACGTTCACATGGTGGAGTTCGTCGCAGAATTTTCAGCATGAATTCTGCCTCCAAAAAACCACGTAAACCTGCATGTGGATTTAGCCCCGTTAAAGTGGAAAATCCATATGTGGAATTCCGATGGGTTACTGTGTTAAGAAGTGACATGTTACTTCTTACGCAGAGATGCGATTTTCTGCTCGCGGATTCTGCCCATTGACAAGGCTAAACCCGTGTGCGAATCAGTGGCAAAAAGCTGCAGATTTAACAGTGGTTTTTAGAGACAGAATTGAAGCGGAGAATTCCATTGTGTGAATATAGCCTTAGGGTGTGTTTACACGCCGTGGAAATGGTGCGGATATTGACTATGTTTTAGATGCGCAAATACTGTGGAATATCCGCGGCAGACATTCCACAGCATTACCGCCCGTGTAAACATACCCTAATTGTCTGGTTTTTAGTGGGGGATCTTCTGCTGTTGAAAATTTGCACCATTTGCACTGCTACGTGTGAACGTACTTGTAAGACGTAGTTATTTACATGGTCAGAGGGCACTTGCAGAATCTTAAAAAGAAACTATGAAAAGTCTAAGAACTACTAACCTGAACTCTAAGGAAAAGGGCTAAAACTCTCACTTCTTTCCTGAATACTGGGAACATCTTATTCTCAATCTTGTCTTAAGATACAGCTATGTCCATGGGGCACAAAAGAGGAAGCCTTGGGATGCTGTGGAACTATGAGCACCAGCAAGTGCATAGATCGCAGCTGGAGAAAAAAAAACTTTTTTTCTTGCTTTACAAAATGCGATGTGAACTTTTTGTATTTCTCAAACTCCAAAACTTCATTCTAGTCCACCAACAGTGGAGACGGTCACCGTACCAATGTCACTAGATCCTGCCTACATTCTCTTTAGTAATGGCTCCCTTCTTAGATGACGATGTAACACAAACGAGATGTGAGGTATGGCAAACCTCATTCCTCTACTATCGCCGCCATATTGTGCAGTATATAATATTTATTACTCCTTACTGCAGTTTTGGGTCTCATATTTGCCGCCTAATCGATTCTCGGAGTACAGAGGCCATTGCTCGATACCATTCTACATCGTTGGCGTCCGACTTTAATAACACTGAGGTCTGGGAAATTCTACTTGCAAAATATGGCGCGAGTACGGGAAAAAAAGAGCGAACATAAGTACTTTCAGATTGCCCACAGGAAGAGCTCAACACCAAAACAATGTCACTTCTCCAGTGTCAGAATGATCTGCAGTATAGTTCTGTGCAACATGCTGCAGGCCTCCCCTCAATCCTCTTTGGTTCATCCAGCTTTCTCATTTCGCTCTCAAAAACATGGCACCTTAAACACGCACAAAACGGGGCTCCCAAGTCTATTCCGTGCCGTCAGACAATGACGTCACTTGTATGGTGGTATGTTCCTCTTCTCCATCCCTGGATTCGCAGGGCACGGCTACTATAGTGCTCCCAGCCGGTGCTATCTGGGCCAGGTTCTGTATCGTGGCACCCAGTCCCTGTAGCGTCAGCAACTGGATGGGACTCACTACTTTGAGAACGGTGTTACTGTCTTGCACAGCTGCAGTACTCAGGACGGTGAGGTTGGAGGAGTCGGGGTGAATCTCCAGCGTACTGGGAAAAGAGCTCCCTGAAGGGGTGAGGATAGTATAACCCCCCAAAATGGGGGAGGAGGGCGAGCTGGCCTGAGAGCTAGAGTTTTTGTTTATGACCGTGGAGCTGGAGGAGGATGGGATGGAGGTGGAAAGTACTTTAGAGAAGGGGAGGCCGGTCAGCTGAGAGAGGGACATTCCTTGTGGCAGGGTGATCTGTGCTGTATGACAGGAGCTCTGGGAGCTGATGGCGGCAGGACCTGAAGTGGCTCTGGTTAACCGTGGTCGTTTCATGGGAGGCGGCACGCTGACTGGCGTTAGGGTCATCAGGACGTTGTTTAGGTGCTGGGATTTGTGTTTCAGTTCCTTGGCTCTTCGTCGATGCTCATCGCACTGCTGCTCCAATGCTGAAAAAGGAGGGAGACTGACATTACTCTGTGAAAATGAGGAAAGGCTACTCCACATCAATCTGCACCCCAAGATTTCCAGGGGGTTCTGTTTCTAGATTAGGACGAATATGAACTTAAAGGGGTATTCTGGGCTTTTACTATTCATGACCTATACTAAGGCTAGGTCATCAATAGTATATCGGCAGGGATCCACTGCTCAGGATCCCTGCTGATCAGTTGATCCTCCGGCCTGCGTACAGTGCAGCGGGACTGGACATAGTCATCAGTGGTCAGGGCTGGAAGTATAATAGGAGGCATCGCTTCATTTGATTTCAATGGGAGTGAAGCCATCTGTTACACTTCCAGCCTTTACCACAGATGACGACGTGCAGTCGGGCTTCAAAGACAGCAAACCGGAAGATTAGATGATCAGCATGGATCCTGAATGGCAGATCCCTGCCGATCAATAGTAAATGCCCAGAATACCTCTTTAAGGGGGAAAATGTTCCCTACGGGTATGCCCAGCCAGTGAAACCAACCTCTCCAAGGCGCCAGTCTAAAGTCAGAGCAAGAGCAGGTTACGCTCAAGTCTGTGGACCCTGGAGACCATCCAGCACAAAGAAAAAGCATGATGGCAAAATCAGCTCTAGCCTTAGGGCTACTGCCCACGGACGGATTTTGTGGCAGCAATCAGCGGCGTTATTCCGCAGCTATTAGGTTCTGATGAAGAGAATAGCTTTTTGCGTTGCATTGTTCACGCTGCAGAATTCTAACGCGGAATTTCGCAGTGCGAAAGAAATTGTGACATGTTCTATTTGCCGTGGAAAAACGCGCAACTGGCTTCCATTGTAGTCAATAGAAGCCGTCCGTCACGCGATACTTCCGCTAGCACAGCAGAAGTATTGCGAGATTATGCATCACCACCCGCACGTTATGCGCTGCTCTGCACTGCGCATGTGCGCTGGCGCGCCGCACAAGACTCTCGCGGCAGATCCGGAGAGGTGAGTATGGGGTCTTTGCGGGGTGCCATGTCAGACTTCGCTGTGATATTCTGCCAGTGGAGTCTGACACAGCCGTGGGCAGGAGGCCTCAACCTTTAACTGTGGATTTGGAGTCTCACAGACCCTTCCTGATTCTAGATTTCTGGTCGCGTACTACCCCTCCCCCCCTTTATTATGCAACATAACTAAAATATATAAATAAAAGTTAATTATTCCCAAGTTTTTAAATTATTTATAACCTGAAAATTAATAAAAACAAGTTATTGTAAACATTCAGTTCATTATTGCACAATATATTGAACCACAGTATATAGAAGACTGTGAGACCCCCCCACGTCCAACTGGGGCCGGGATTTATTTGTTTCACTTCCTTGAAGGTTAAAAACGAGCTGTCCATTGACGTAAATACTTGCTCCGATTCAGTCTTCCAGCGGTGCTGGCAACTCCGATTCTGACCCGGTTCCGACACCTAGTCACATAGCATCAGCTCGTTATCTGTAATGTCACTGTGGGGGGCTGGCGTTCAACTTACTTCAATAACTAAACCAATCCCTTTCTCTGTCTATCCATCAACCGTGACAGAGGACGACGCTGGTTTAGTCATTGAAAGGAGCCGAATAGGCAGCCTTCCTGCGATGATGCCACCAACAATGAGGTATTCATATCACCTGACCCGGTGTTGGAACCAGACTGGAACTGGAGGTGCTGGCACCACTGGACCAGGACTGCATCGGCTATTTCCCTCTCTGGATAACAGTTATAATGGCACTTTCACAGCAAATACGTTACCTCAGAATCAACCAAGAATATGCTGGATGAAGCTTAGCCCCCTGCTGAGAGCCATAACTTTTCTTCTGTCACTGTAACTTTTTTATGCAGTTGCATTTCTCAACTACACAATTTTGGGGTAAATTGGTTAAAGGGGTGGCCTCGCTACTGGACAAGTCTTTTTTTTCAATAGGACTTCCTGTATGAAAATAGTAAACAGAGCTATACTTACCCCTCCACGGCCACCGGGATCCAGCGCTGCAGAGGATGTCACAGGAAAATCACATGTCCAACGCAGCCGATGAGAGGCTGCAGAGTCATGCTCTTGAACTAATGGCATCATGGCACTTATGATGTGAGCGCCGATGCCAGGAGAACGAGCAGCAACTCTGCAGCCTCTCGTTGGCTGCAGTGGTCCTCTGATTTCCTATGACATCATCTGTCACAGCAATCATTGGGACTGCAGCAGGCTGCAGCCCTGCATACCAGCGGTCACAGAAGGGTAAGTACAGCTTAATTTTCAGATTGTGGTGTTGATGACAGAGGATGTCTCCATGTGACCGGCGCAGAGAAAGGAGAGGTTTGGGCAGATATGCAGACCTGCCGACGGGACTGATTGCCTGTAATTTGCATGCAGTGTGGGAGAATTGAAAACCTTCGTTTTGCAGCTATTCTTTGAATAGGATTTCCAAAACAATAATTTGGAAAATGCCCATTCCATAATTGTTTAAACTGTGTAGGGGGTTTAATAGGTGAAAAACTGATGACGTGTTCCCTTTAATTGCAGGGTGAGATTTACAGCTGGTTAGCGAGCATTTTAATGCTGACTAAAAAGATATGATCAGCGGACACGCTGATTGCCGACCCTTTTACATATCTCAATGCTCCGGCAAAAGTCTATGCCCAATAACTTGGCTTATCTAAAAGGCATATAACCATATAATGTAGATTAATTCTAGATCTTCACAGTTTCTGATAAACTACTAACTGGAACCCGGACAAATCCCCTTGAACTACTAGGCATGACCCAAATAATAAGCACAACAGTATCTGGGAAACGGTACCTGCCAAGTCCCTTGTGTATTGCTCTCTGGACCGGTCCATTTGGCTCTTGTGACTGGCTAACACTTTCTTAATGAGGTCCAACATCCCAAAATTTTGGACAATGTTGTTGAGTAACATGGCATCTGAAAAAGAGAAGAGATGCGATTGAGAGGTTTATCCTGTGTTCCAGGATTAGCCTGAGACATGGGAGAGGAGATTGTGGCAACGGTGACTCCTGGCTGTCCGCTGCGATTCATTCCTTCCCACTCTGGAGTGGATTCATTCCTGACCCAAGGCAGCCAATTACTAGATCATAAAACAAATCCTGAATGTGGACATGCTGGTCCCGGCTAAAAATAATCTCCTGCATTAAAGGGGTTGTCCCGCGCCGAAACAGGTTTTTTTTTTCTCTTAACCCCCCCCCCCATTCGGCGCGAGACAACCCCGATGCAGGGGTTAAAAAAACAAACAGCACAGCGCTTACCTGAATCCCGGCGGTCCGGCGTCTTCATACTCACCTGCTGAAGATGGCCGCCGGGGTCTGCTCCCTCCGTGGACCGCAGCTCTTCTGTGCGGTCCATTGCCGATTCCAGCCTCCTGATTGGCTGGAATCGGCACGTGACGGGGCGGAGCTACACGGAGCCGGCATCCTGCACGAGCGATCCCATTCATAAAAGAAGAAGACCCGGACTGCGCAAGCGCGGCTAATTTGGCCATCGGAGGCCGAAAATTAGTCGGCACCATGGAGACGAGGACGCCAGCAACGGAGCAGGTAAGTATAAAACTTTTGATAACTTCTGTATGGCTCATAATTAATGCACAATGTACATTACAAAGTGCATTAATATGGCCATACAGAAGTGTATAGACCCACTTGCTGCCGCGGGACAACCCCTTTAATACAATGCCCAATTGTGATCTCTGAATCGGGAGGCTGAGCCTTGTTTAGCCTACAACAGCGTATAGCTTACAACATCCCAGCAGTAGATCACAATTTTCAGTGCATAATGACACAAATGGAATACCGTGATCCCCCAGAGTTATGGTTCCAACATAAAATATTTTTGACATACAATGGTCGCCCTGGCACCAATTAATACTGTATGCTGAGAGAACGCTATAATTACTGAACACACTTGAGTAGAGCAGGTTATCACACAATAGAATGCAGTTGGCTGTAAATGCATAGGCCAACAGCCACAGTCACGGCCAAAGGTTTAGAGACGGACACAAATTTTGGTTATTTGTTGCTTCAGGGTTTTAACATTTCTTAGGGTGGTTTCACATCTGTGTTGGAACCATAGCAGATCCGGGTGCAAATAACAGAAGAGAAAGCACTGGGCGGACTCAATTATAGTCAATGGGGGCCTCCAGCGCAGTATGGTTCAGTCCACAGATGGAACTGTTTGGCCGCACGGATTCCCCTTTCCTGCTACCTAAACGAAGCAAGAAAGCAGAATTCCCAGTACAAGTGTAAAAGCACCCTAAGGTCTCCTGCACACGGGCGTATTTGCATTGCGGAGTCCGCCTCCGGACTGCGAAGCATGTTGCAATTTTGTGCGGGTTACGCACGGCCAGCTTCCATTGAAGTAATCGCTGACGGACAGCTACGCATGGGTCACTGGCCAGGCACCGGGACGAACTCCGCTGCGGGAATCCCACATGCCGGGTCCGTCCCGCCTGTGTGCAGGAGGCCATAGTCAGATGTTTCTATGGTTACTGAAGTACAATTATAAGCATTTCATAAATTTTTAACCTTTTATTGACAAATACATGACGTTTAGGCAAAGACTCAATATTTTGTGTTGACCCTTGTTTCCAGACTTCTGCAGTTCGCCTCGGCATGTTGGATATCTGCTTCTGGGCCAAATCCTGACCGAGGACGACCCATTCTTCCTATCAGTGCTTAGAGTTCATCACAATTTCTGCGTTTGTTCACCCGTTTTTTGACGATTGACTGTAGGTTTTCAATGGGCCTGAATTCTGGGGAGTTTCCTTGCCCAGGATCCAGAATGTCAATGTTTTGTTCACCAAGCCACTTCATTATCACTTTTGCCTTCTAACATGGTGTCCATCATGCTGGAAAAAGTATCATTCACCACCAGATTACTCCTTGGTTGGGAGGCGCTGCTCCCGGGGGCGGTTAGGAGGCGCTGCTCCCGGGGGCGGTTAGGAGGCGCTGCTCCCGGGGGCGGTTGGGAGGCGCTGCTCCCGGGGGCGGTTGGGAGGCGCTGCTCCCGGGGGCGGTTGGGAGGCGCTGCTCCCGGGGGCGGTTGGGAGGCGCTGCTCCCGGGGGCGGTTGGGAGGCGCTGCTCCCGGGGGCGGTTGGGAGGCGCTGCTCTTGGAGAATGTTTAGGTACCATTCTCTATTTGGTATATTTTCACTCCCTTGGATGAAAAGCAACCCCACACATGAATGGTCTCAGGATGCTTTACTGTTGGCATAACACAGGACTCATGGTAGTCTTCTCCGGACAATCATTCTTCCAGATGTCCCAAACAGTCACAAAGGGGCTTCATCAGAAAAAAAGGTTTTCTATTACTTACGGTAAAATACCTTTCTTGTCACATTCATTGGGGAACACAGAAGACCTTGGGTATAGATGCTGCCACTAGCTAGTCACTCTTACCAGCTATACCCCTCCTGCAGGCACTAAGTTAAATATGTTTTAGCTTGCCGTTTGTAGGAAACAGACCTCCTCTTACATCAGACATCAAACCTCCTTGATTCGTCATCTGCTATATGCCACTCGCACCGTACGGTAGGAGGGACTAACTTTTTCTTTGCCTAGTGTCGCCTCCTAGTGGCAGCAGCTATACCTGAGGTCTTCTATGTCCCCAAATGACAAAGACAAGAAAAATAGTCCTCTGAAGTCCAATCCCTGTACTTCCTGCAAAATGTCAGTCACTGCTCTGCCCCCTGTGCAGTGGCTGATGCTTGTAATTGCAGGGGCAGCTTCCATTAATTTCAATGAGACCCCAGCCTGCAGTTACAAGAGCCAGCTACTACACAGGGGTCGGAGCAGCGACTTCTGCTCTGATTCGTGTGTAGCGATGCTGACAGCATGCATCCATCCAGCTGATCGGCCCAGGTTCCAGAGTGGCGGACCCCGGCCGATCACCTATTGAGGATAGGTCATCAATAGTATTTGTGCCTGGAAAACCCCTTTAAGGGAACACTTAAATCACACATCGGATCTCCATGCTCTTCTTCATCTCCTGACTCTTTCTCATCTGTCACATGTGCTCAGAGTGAACCGGTTATCATCTGTGAAGAGAACAAGGTGCCAATGGCGGACTGAGTGCCATCTGAGCTGCCCAATGCTGAACTGTAAGCACAGGTCCTTCTACAGAACGTCAGGCCCTCATGCCATCCTCATGGAGTCCATGTATGACAGTTTGGTCAGTAGTCCGCTGGAGCTCATCTTGCAGGGCTCTGGCAGCGCTCCACCAGTCCGGGACACAGTACTTGCACCAAATATGCTGTTTCTACTGAACAGAAGTGAATTGTAAATAACATCCATGGTCATTCAGAGTGGTGACCTTAGTCTAAAGATCCACCTGTCTATAACTCCTTCCCTCCGGGATGGACGCTTCATGTCTAGTGCTATTAACCCTTAACAATCCACATTCCCACTATGTTCTTGATGGATATGTAGTGGCGCTGGCTATCCCTTTTATGAATCACATCACCTATGTGTTCTAGGACTCTCTTCTTTCACTCTCTAGTTCTTTCCTCCACATAGGAGACATTGGCCGAGATACTGCCCCTTGGATATACCCCTAATCAGCGGTTTTGGGTGGCAACCATCCCACCAAAGGAGGCTGTTTGTCAGTTGTGGAGAGACCTCCACTACTAGCCTTAAAAACAAGTACATCCAAGAAGTGTCTTTTACACTGGCCGACAGTTGTTTAAAGGACTGCACAAGTGCTGAGGTCACCGCTAAGATTTTTAGCACTTGATCAGAGCGTTTACACTGAAAGACTTAATGCTGGCTTCTCGCTCGGTGCTTCACTTTTTATGTGAAGCGCTGAGCGGGGAGCTTTTACACGCAACTAAAAGTCTGTGATAACGACAAGTGTTTGGAGAGTGTGCGATTTGTTTTTGCTTTTACATGTAACGATTATTGCTTAAATTCATTCATTTGAACGAATTTTGAGTGATAATCGTTACGTGTAAATTGGTCAAAAAGCAGTGCATTCTGATTCCATGAAAGTACCGGCTACATAGATAAATATATCATCTATGTAGCCGACCCTTTTATAGGGGTGTCTTGCGGTCGCCTTTCCAGTGCTCCTGTTGTCATTTTCATTTGCCCCAAAATAGGTGAAATGGATTCCCAATCGCTTCTGCTTCCTACCTAGACAGATTGATATCCTGGAAGTGTAAGTGACTTGGGGTCATACACGGATGTGCCAGTGTTCCCCCCCCAATTTTTTAAAATTGGAAATAAGAAATACTGGATAATACACCTTGCAGCTGAATGGGTGGCATCTGCAGTCTTTGCTTCAGCCCTTTCATGGTCTCCAACAGCTCCTGGTGAAATTCTTGGATGACCTCCCCCAGCAGCCCTGCATCCCGCAATCCTTGCCAGAAGCCCAGTGTATCATCTGCAGAAGAAAAATTAAATAGTTCGACTGAATTCACACAAGTGTATGAAAACGTATCCGCGTTGCATCCACAAAACCAGATATTTTTTCATCCATATGATGTCCAAATGCAATCGGTATGGATGCTACTGAATGAACTATAGCGACGGCTGCTAGCGCTCACGTTTTCCCAACAATTGTCAAGCTGAACCTGCAAATGTAGGTGCAACTCAGCAATTATTTTATTAGAAATATTCACTGAATGTATTCCTAAAACGTAGCTTTTAATAAACAATATTTTAAAACCTCAAGGTGCCTCACTGACACAACGTGACATAGACAAACATACATGTACAAGAACAGCTCTATGTTGAGCTAGTAATAAAAGATGCTAGGAGAAAAAAAGCCCCATATGAGTGAATGGCTCATATAGCGAGAGGAAGGCACCTATACACGAAATTAGTATATGTTGGTGCCAACCAACAATGGTACAAGGCTAATGACCAAAACTGCGGTCAAGCAACTCATGGGTATAACGAGTCTCTCAAAAGAGAATCCTGGACCAATGCCAGAAGTGGATGAGTTGATTCACGAATGAAATTTAATTCGTATTTGGTTCTTGGTTCGACGCGTTTCCGTCAGAGTACTGACTTCATCAGGAACCTATTATTGTAGAAGAGTTGTACTAAGAATGGGTACGATAACCCTAGCTGATATGGGAAAACAAGGCTGCCGTAGCTTGGCATAGAACGAGTGCAACGATACCGCAAGGGCTGATGATGGTAGTATGCTGGCCCTTGGACCGTGCACCCCTCTCAAAAACTCCTAAAGGGTGGACAATTACCACCAAGGACAGTAGCCTAGAAGCACAACCAGTGCAGACAGACGGTCGCCCAAAAATAGTGGTTAGCCAGCGAGCCTTAAATAAAGCCAAAGAGTAGATACTTGTAACCAATCTATTCTAAAGCCACCAGATTCAATGCTGTTACTAGTAGGGCAAAATACCCAGTAAAGATAGATCAAGTAGGAGCGAGAGAGCTATGCAGCAGCACCTCCAGTCTACCATCCAGACTACCATCTCCTAGCATCTTTTATTACTAGCTCAACATAGAGCTGTTCTTGTACATGTATGTTTGTCTATGTCACGTTGTGTCAGTGAGGCACCTTGAGGTTTTAAAATATTGTTTATTAAAAGCTACGTTTTAGGAATACATTCAGTGAATATTTCTAATAAAAGACTTGTCTTTCTCGGTATTCCTCTGCCACTGTGAGTTTCAACTCAGCAATTAGCAGCATTATAGGGAGCGTTAACAGCACTTGTATAATAACACCCAATGTCTGTTTTTTTCACTTCTCTATGTTACATGTTTTTCACATCTGCAAAAAAAAATCTGGCACAGGTTCCAATTAATTTTTTCCCGCATCACTTAACAACCGATCTGTGAAATCAGATGGTGCTTACGTGCCGTTTTTTCTACCTAAAGTTCTCGTCCACAAATCAGACTCGAGTAGTGCATGCTGATTTTGTCACACGGACTATGTGAAAAAAACGGATGCAACAATTGGCACACTGGCTGCTATGGAGCTGTGTGCGGTCCGAGTCTAGTGAATTAGGTCAGCAATTGTGATCCATATCAGTCCAAAATTAGTCAGAATCTGCTGTTCAGGAATGTGGGAAAAACTCAAACAGCAGCCATATTGGTTTTCAGCTAACTTTAAAAGAAAAAAACATAACTAAGGGTCCTTTTACATGGGCCACTTTAGGCTTCCGATGAGTAGCGATCATCACATTGGTCCTTGTGTACTTGGCCATTTACACAGGCCAGACTCTAAATAGGGGGGCGAACGAGCATTCATACTTTCATCGCTGTTGACAGCGGACCCCCTTGTTCACACGTGGAGATGTGCTGTCAAGAACAGCGATCTTTATGGCTAAAAAAAAGATGCCGAATGGGCATTTGCTTGATCGTTGTTCGATCACTGTCGTTTCGATGGTGCAATGATTAGGAGAAAGAACGTTTTAATGAGCGCCTGTTCATGATCATTATGTAAAGTCCTTAACCCCTTTCCTGCCCCAGAGCATAAATGTACAACCTGGGTGGGAGGCTGTTCCTGCAAATGTGTGTACATTAACGCCCTATGGATGGCGACACCTCAAAAGCTGCAGCACCATCTGCAGCAGAGGCTGACTGTGACGGACAGCTGGCCTCCCACTGCAACAGCAGGGATCAGTGAGAACATGTAAAGTGTTCACAGAGGGGAGGGTGCACCCTCTGTGATGTCATCGCTCTTGGAACACAGAGGGTCGATGGGTTACCATAGCCTGTAATCACTATGATTAGTGATAATACACTGCAATACAGAAGTACTGCAATTTATTATCAGTGCGATCATAGTATTGCAAGTTCAAGTCCCTTACCGGGATATAAAAAAAATAAAAATTGAAGAAGTAAAAAAACAAAAACATTAAAAAAAATTGTTTAAACAGAAAAATGTGTGCACTTCCACCTCGTTTAAAAAAAATAAGAAGAACCACTGACATGTTTGGTATTTTTGCATCCATAACGACCCGTACAATAAAGTGAACACTCTTTATTCTGCACGGCAAACATTATTAAAAAATAAATAAATAAATACTGAGCCAAAATGCTTCTCTGTTCATTTCACCTCCCCAAAAAGCTCAATAAAATTAATCAAAACAGCCATGTACTTTAATAGGGTACAAATGAAAACTAGATCTCGTCACACAAAAAAAAAACAAGCCCGCATACGGCCATGTCAACGGAAAAATAAAAAAAAGTTATGGGTTTTGAAAAGTGGAGAAAAAAGTCCCCCCCAAAAATCATTGCATCCTTAGGTCCAAAATAGGCGGTGTCACTAAGGGGTTAAACATCTGAATAGACAATCTAGTTAGACGGTCTACATTCCTCCTATTTTAGGCCGTTACAATAACGAATATTTGCTCTTACCAGCGACGGTGCTACCCCACTCTCCTGAATTTTCACAGGTTTCAATAGTGATTGTTGTGGGGGTCCCATTCACTGTAAAATCTAAGTAATGAAAAAGACAAAGAATGATTCACTTTAAGCAGATAATGGTGCGGAATAATGAAATTGCAGAGCTTGAAACTGTATCTTTCCATTAGACCAGACAAGGAGTCAAAAGCCCTCAGGTCCTCTTTTGCGGTAACCGCTGAACCCGTTTCTCCGGGTTTGATGGCACTAAAACATTTCTTCCAGTAAATAGACAGACTAAATAACTGGAGGCAAACTGTAATTTATGAAGCAGCTTCAAAGGCAAAGCTGTATACACCTTACACCGTGGCGTGCATACGCCTTACACCCGTGGCGTGCATACGCCTTACACCCGTGGCGTGCATACGCCTTACACCCGTGGCGTGCATACGCCTTACACCCGTGGCGTGCATACTAGGACAGAGTTCTAGTTCCGCACACAGAAGACTTCCTGCCATTTCAGCCACCACCATTACTTACTGTCACTGGAGGCAGTTGTGATGGGAATGTACTCCGTAGACACCTGGCTGCAGAGTGACACACGGCTACCCGTCACATCGATCTTGGTGCTCCGGCAGGTATTGGAACAGACTTTTGAGTGCTGATAAAAATCCAGCTCTCCAGAGTCCATTATCTTTCTGGTGTAGAGAAGAGAGGCAACATTAATATTTTAACAGTTTAGTAATAAATCTCTACATTGAGGCCAAAACAAAGGTTCAGGCATGGCATTGGTAGGGTGTATAACGGTACATGTAAAGGGCCTTTTACAAGGGCTGAAAATTGGCCTGTTGTCACAGGCGACCGATCAATTAAAAAGGTTGCACCAAAACTGCAAGATATCCTCTATCCGCAGGATAGGGGATAACATGCTGATCAGCGAGACCCCCACCAACCTCCAGAATGGGAGGGGTTTGCCTCTGCCCACGCAGGGACGTCACTGTGAATGCAGCATTGAACGAGCATATGCGGTTAGCCCTCCCATTCATCTCAATGGTTCTAACAGAAATACCCAAGTGGGTGCCGCTCGTCTATCTCCGCAGTGCCATTACTGTGAATGAAGTGCTAGTGTACTTGTGTGACCAGAGCTCCATTCGGTCTCCACCTCACTGCAGGGAAGGGAGAAAAGGGGGTGCTGGACCCCTATTCTTGAGATCAGCGGAGGTCTGAGCAATGAGACTCCCACCGATCAGCAGTTACATGGATGGAAGAGAATTTGCAATATTGGTTAACCCCTTTAAAACTTGTTCACTGCTGTTCACATACTTCAGAGGATTGCCTGTTACAAGCACCGGCCACTACACAGAGGTCAGAGAAGAGACTTCCGCTGCTTCTGCTCAGACACTGTATAATTGCGGTGCTGTCAGCGGGCGCACAATCAGCTGATCGGTTGGGGGCCCAGATGATCAATAGTATTTTCCCCAGAAAACCCCTCTAAGGTCCTTTTTGCACGGGCATAATGCAGGGTTTGAATTTTTCTCTGATCGCTCACTTACACAATAATGGGGCTGTATAAAGGGACCAACAATCAGTCGATCAACAAGCAAATGCTTGTTGATCAGCTGCTCGTTCAGTTTCAGCGAGCATAAGAGGCTCCCTTATCGGTGGTAAATCTCCCAGTGTGAACAGAATGATGTACAGCCAGTCCATGGGAAGAATGATAGTAGCAGTGACCATTCATCACCATAAGCCAGCGTTTCCCAGCTCTAGTGTTCATGGACCCCCACAGGCCATGTTTTCAGGATTTCCTCAGTGTTGCACAGGTGATGTAATTATTGTCTGTGCCTCAGATGTTCTCTCTATAGCATATTCTGAAAACATGACTTGTCAGGGTGCCTTGAGGACTGGAGTTGAGAAACATTGCCATAAGCAGACTCTCGGTCCATGTAAAAGAAAATGTAATGAGTGCCGAACAACACGTGTCGATTTGCACTTGTTACATCAGCCAAGATCTTGGTCAGTGTGAAAGTTTCATTAGCCCGTAAACATTTTATTTTTATTTTTTTTGCTCAACCAATAATTTTTAATACAGAAATCATAATACAGTACGTTACTTCACGTAAACATAGCTCAAGGGGAGGGAAAAGCCCCTGTGCTGTCAGGATGACTTCAAGAAAGGGAATTAACAGGTAAACCTAATTCCTGTCTTCCCCTCGTCATCCTGACAGCATACACCTGGGGAAGTGCCAACAAGCCTGTAAACATTAAGCAAGTTTTAAGAGAGCCTCAGGGTGGTACTATCCTACTGACTTCAGTGCCATGCAGATTAGTGCTACCAGTGCAGTGAGCCATGCAGATTAGTGCCATGCAGTGCAGTGAGCCATGCAGATTAGTGCCATGCAGTGCAGTGAGCCATGCAGATTAGTGCCACCAGTGCAGTGAGCCATGCAGATTAGTGTCATGCAGTGCAGTGAGCCATGCAGATTAGTGCCACCAGTGCAGTGAGCCATGCAGATTAGTGCCACCAGTGCAGTGAGCCATGCAGATTAGTGCCATGCAGTGCAGTGAGCCATGCAGATTAGTGCCACCAGTGCAGTGAGCCATGCAGATTAGTGCCACCAGTGCAGTGAGCCATGCAGATTAGTGCCATGCAGTGCAGTGAGCCATGCAGATTAGTGCCACCAGTGCAGTGAGCCATGCAGATTAGTGCCACCAGTGCAGTGAGCCATGCAGATTAGTGCCACCAGTGCAGTGAGCCATGCAGATTAGTGCTACCAGTGCAGTGAGCCATGCAGATTAGTGCCATGCAGTGCAGTGAGCCATGCAGATTAGTGCCACCAGTGCAGTGTGCCATGCAGTGCAGTGAGCCATGCAGATTAGTGCCATGCAGTGCAGTGAGCCATGCAGATTAGTGCCATGCAGTGCAGTGAGCGCTCTCTGTAGGGCAGCAAGTCCACTATTACAAAACAATATATATATGGGAATATAAATTAATTCATTTTCTGATAATTTCCTTTATGGCCTCGTGTGTTTCCACCCTTCCCCATACAAACCTGAGCATAACGCCATTCATTCGAATCGCCCTTTTCCAGTCCTTCAGCGTGGATTTTCCAGCCAAGTGAACAAATTCCTTCGGCGTTATTAAGTGGTCATTGTACTGAAACAGAAAGAATATAGGGTCATAAAAAGATGGCAGTGGGCTAGTAAAGAGGCACTCTAGCACTATTTTGCTTTCGTGGGCTTACATGCCAGTCAGCAGTTTGGAAAACATACATGTGATGCAGTTTGTTTCTGAGGAGTGGCGATATGCATGTCGCATGGTAGAGCGCCTGACTGGCTGGGAGGGATCATGTGGTATATCATGGGACTTGCTTTTCAGCCCCCATTCGGCACTCTGGGCCGTGTAGTAGATGAAATTATATTCAGCATTGTAACTATTACAGTATCTTTTTTTTTTTTTAAACTCGTTTTATTGAACAATATGTATTTCGTACATTGCGTGAATAAACAACTTTGGTTACATCGTAGGCTCTTGTGATTATGTAATTACATTTAAATACGTTACATTAACCCTTTCCAATCCACTGTCTGACCTGTGAAGACATTATGATTTAAGGCTGTACAGCTCTGATGTTGGAAGACGTCCGTCAGGGTTCTCTTACTGTGTATTGCCAGCCTCTCTGCTGTTGGAGCCTATCCAACATGTCACCTCATGCAGTACTGGCTTTAGCCAGCATATAGCGCTGTTGTATAACGGCAGAAAAAGAGTAAAACCCTAGGAAAACCAGGATACAAATTGGATTGGAAAGGGTTAACATATGCTGGTATTGAATACAGTGTGGCAGTGTATTTGCTCATGGTGTCAGTGGAGGGCCATAGCTTTCTCGTGTTTTACCGGTTTGTTCTGGATACGGTTGCTCTCAGCAGGCTTTGGAATCGGTCTTGCGTCAATATTGTACTTGTTGATCCGCACCATCTTTCCCATACCTTATCGAATTTATCGGGGCATTTTCTATTTTTGTATACTATTTTTTCATATGGTAGGATAGCATTAACTATGTTCTGCCATTTTGAGAGTGTCGGGGGGCGTCTATCCATCCATCGCAAAGCTATTGCCTTGCGAGCGTAGAATAATGTCTTAGTGAGGAATATCCTGTCGTGGTATTGCCATTGTTCTTCGTCTAAAATGCCCAATAGACATACTGCGGGGTCCTGTGGTACCGGTATACCCATCAGTTGAGTTAGGAATTCTGTGACTTCTCCCCAGTATGTGTAGATGTTGGGGCAGCTCCATATTAGATGGTTGAAGTTTGCATTGGGGGCTCTACATCTATGACATTAGTTTGTAGGTATCCTATTCATTTTATGCAGTCTGATCGGCGTCAAATAGCACTGGTGTATATATATAATTGAGTCAGTTTGTTGTTTGCGGCTGGTGATACCGCGGTGTACGTGGACATCGCGGTTTCCCAGTCCTCATTGGTGAGAGTGGGGATGAGCTCTTTCCATCACTGTCATTGGTGTTTCGGGGATCTTGGTTTGTAACAGGTGGGTGTACAACGCCGATATCAATCCTTTGGGCCCCTGGGTGCACAGTATCCCTATTAATGGGTACTGGAAGAAGGGTTGTCTGGGTTCCGGGAATTGTGCGGTTAAGGCGTGCCTAAGTTGTAGGTACCTATAGAAGCCCGTTCTTGGAATTTGGTATAGTTGTTGTAATTGCTCGAAGGAAATTAGTACTTGGTCAGTATATAGGTGTTCTAGAGCAGTGACTCCTAGATTTATCCAAAATTGTTTGTCTGGTAGGTTCACCAGGTGTGGTAATGCTCTATTGTCCCATAAAGGGGTCTCCAGAGGGGTGCCCTCCCGTTTGGTCAGTAGCTTGCATGCTTGCCATACATTAGTCGCAAGTCTATGGATGGGGCAGTATCTGTTTAGTCAACAATCCTGGTTTTTCCAGGAGGATCCAAAGTGATGCCTCCGAGAGAAAAAACATCAGGTGGTGCTCGGAGTTGGGGAGAGGAGAGGCCGACAGCCAGTGGCGGATATATCTAACCTGTCCCGCTAGATAATAGAGCTTGAAATCTGGTAATGCCATTCCTGCCATTTCTTTAGGTCGCTGTAGTGTGTCCATTCCAAGTTTGGCTCTGGTGTTCCCCCAAATGAATGATACTATTGGGGAATTCGTTTTTTTTAAGAATTTCTGTGGTATTGTTATTTCTGCGTGTTCTAGACAGTATAGGTACTTGGGGAGTATTATCATTTTTATGAGATTTATTCTGCTTGCTACGGACAGTGACAGAGAGCTCCAAGCCTTTAGTTTTAATTGTAGGGTTGTCAGTAGTGGGGTGATGTTTACTATTACAGTATCTTAAAGGGGTTGTCCCGCGCCGAAACGGGTTTTTTTTGTTTTTTTTTTTTAACCCCCCCCCCCCCGTTCGGCGCGAGACAACCCCGATGCAGGGGTTAAAAAAACAACCCGCACAGCGCTTACCTGAATCCCGGCGGTCCGGCGTCTTCATACTTACCTGCTGAAGATGGCCGCCAGGATCCTCTGTCTCCGTGGACCACAGGGCTTCTGTGCGGTCCATTGCCGATTCCAGCCTCCTGATTGGCTGGAATCGGCACGTGACGGGGCGGAGCTACACGGAGCCGGCATTCTACACGAGCGGCCACATAGAAGACTGCAGAAGACCCGGACTGCGCAAGCGCGGCTAATTTGGCCATCGGAGGGCGAAAATTAGTCGGCTCCATGGGAACGAGGACGCCAGCAACGGAGCAGGTAAGTATAAAACTTTTTATAACTTCTGTATGGCTCATAATTAATGCACAATGTATATTACAAAGTGCATTATTATGGCCATGCAGAAGTGTATAGACCCACTTGCTGCCGCGGGACAACCGCTTTAACGACCCTCTCATTTAAACAGGTCTGTCCGAGTGATGCAGTACAAGTTCCATCACATACATCTTTTTACATGGGTAGATCATCTATCTGTGGTAACGAGCATAGAGCAACGATGAGCATGTCGATCGACTTAGCAATCGTCCGCCCCATACAGCGATCGCTTACACGTCTCTCTGTTCAAATGTGGAGATGTGCAGCCAACCAACAAGAATTATTATGCTTGCATATACAAGATGATCAGCCGAAGTAAGACCATTTGTTTGTTTTTTCGCTGACTGATCATTTGCACTTTTTCACAAGTAGAAGACTGGATAGACAAACGTTCGGGCAAACATTTGTGCCCAATAACTGGGTCATGTCTTAAAGGTCTTCCAAGTCATGAAATTATGATCAGCCAGAATGTGACTGCTCAATTATACGAACGATCCGACTAGTAACGTACCAGACCAAAAAAAACTGTCAAATCAGAGAGGTGTAAACTAACAGTACTCTTGTACAAGTTGCCAAGTGACCGGCTATATTGTGAGGATCATACCATACAAGTATAGTTTCTGCACGCTATGGCTGACAAATCCGCCCATTGGCCACCATAAACATTAAAGTGCCCACACACCTCCAACAACTCTCAAACGAATGATTGTTTGTCAGACAGCCGTTTCCACCAGCCCCTCCATTCACAAGAACGTTTGGCTCAGTTTAGGGAGGTAAGCCGCAGTCAGACACTTCTGGTGATAGCTTATCTCCCAGAGAACAGAAGGACCAGGCATTACTATTCAAATTCCCTGATCCTTCTTTCCCCTGCCATCATCTGTCAGATAAAAGAGGAGCCCTTCCAAAACATCAGAATTGTTCCAGCCACGCCAATGTGTATAGTCTAATTTTCAAACAATTTCGGCTGAAAAAGTTAAAAACTGCCATTTCAGCCAACTTTTATCTTATATGTGTATGAACAGAATAGGTCACCTCACCTGTACACACTTGACATTGATTCCAGGACACACAAACTTCCTCCATAAGAGATTGGCCTTGCTTTCTCCACAGGTAATGGGGTAAGCGATTTCTGCCGCCAGAGCCTCCTCTTCTTCGTCCCCCATCTTCACTTCTCATTAGAAAGGGCGAAAAGAAACATTTTCTTATGAATTTCTGAACTAAAATTATATTCCTATGTTTAGGTGTATACACATACTATATACACTGATTGGCCACTTTATTAAAGCCCTCAACCCCTTTATAAGAGCCCAAGCCCTTTCACGATTGGCGCTTCCCTGTATGGTAATTCTCCCCGTGACCCCGGAGTGCGGCATAAAATCACGTGACCAGTTTTCCGTGGATCAGTTTCAGTGTGAATCCACATTAGATGGAAAATCCAGCGATCAGAGCGACTTCCAATGAGGCCGGGTCATTGGTGCTAGACTAGCTGGGGTCGGGATTTCACTGCCAACCGCAGAGGGTTTTCTCATGTAACGGTGTGGAGAGTATACAGAGAATGGCGTGATCGAGGAAAACATCCAGCGGAAGGGGATCGTGTAGACGGAAACAACTCATCACCCAAAGGAGGATGTCAGGAATCGTTTTGACCAACAGGCGCTGCAAAGTTAACAGTCTAACTAACATGTCCAAACGCACAACGGATGGGCTATAACAGCAGACGACCAGTTTCAGCACCATTGTGTCCAAGAGAAACAGAAAGACGAAACGCCAGGGAACAAAAGAGCGCAAAACTTGTATCACTGAGCAGCGGAAAATATCCCCTGGTCAGATGGATCCAGATTTCTGTTGCACTGTGCTGATGGGAGGTCAGAATTTGGTGTAAGCAATATGAATCGCTGACCCCTTCCTGTCAGCTGGTCAGAACATGTCAGCAACTCCATCTATTCTGCAGCAACTACAAGAAGCTTCCTGTCCGCAGGGGCCGATATTCCTGCAGAACCAGTGGGATCTACGACACGACGAACTGCTTCAATTTGGAAGCCCAACGCGCTACTAGATTGGGG
Organism: Eleutherodactylus coqui; assembly: GCF_035609145.1. Taxonomy (NCBI): domain Eukaryota; kingdom Metazoa; phylum Chordata; class Amphibia; order Anura; family Eleutherodactylidae; genus Eleutherodactylus; species Eleutherodactylus coqui. Next base: position 12,307,449 of record NC_089849.1, read on the forward strand.
GGGGGGGGGGCAAATAAAGGGGCCGTTCAATGTATATCATCATAGTTTCTGGACTACTGGAGAAGGAAGAAAAGAGAAAACAAACACTTCTAGATATTCAGAAGATATTTACCAGGATAATAAAAACGTATTTGGATATACATTCCCAGAATGTCTCTCTGACCTCACTTTGCAAATACTTCTGGTTTTAAAGTCCATGTTGATATGACTCTTCACATACCTAATACGGCTTCTTTCAGTTCCGTAGATGCGCTAAATGCGGCCGCCATGCTCTCGGACTCCAGGGCCTCTTCTGACAGGGTCCTGCACACAGATGAAGAATTACGATCATCATATATAAAGATCCCCCGGGGTATGCATCATTGTGATGAGAATAGTGACACGCAGGATCGTGGACCCCAGCAGGATGTTGATGCTTCTGCACAAGTAGGTCATTAATGTGGACATCACACAGCAGCGCCCAAGGGGGGCTGTCTGATGAGGAGGCCCTTGGAGCCCCCAATACCACAAGGGGGTCCAGTGGTAGATGCCTACCTGAAGACTCCAGGCGCAGAGACATCACTACTCCCAACCCAGGGGAGCCTCAGCTCCTGCCCATTCCAGACTGGACTGTAATATTAACACATATGAATTACTGCGCTGTTATAAAAGGATTATCAAAGTCAACATTTCATATTCCAATACGTATTGGATGTATTGAACACTTTCATACAGACATAACAGAAGGCACTGATGGGAATCTGTAGGCTTGGATCCCCTCTTACCAAATACTTAACCCCTTGAGTGGCACGCCCGGAAAAGTTCCGGGACGAGCTCCACTGCTCATAGCAACATAGCCCGGAAGATTTCCGGGCTATGTATCACTATGGGAGCTGCAGAGCACAATGCCACAAGCTGTGACAGTGTGCTCTGCCTGCACAGACCCACAGAGAGCAGTGCAAGGGCTTTGAAAAACCAGCAGAAGATATTGCCGACATGTCGGCAATGTCCTGCTTTGTTTACAGGTTGCCATAGAGACCATCGGCTTGTCAGAAGCAAGCCGATGGTCTCTGTGGCAGGGAGAGCTGGTTGTTAGCTGTCAGAGGACAGCTAGGTACTAGCTCTTACAGCAGAGATCAGAGAAAACCTCCGATCTCTGCTGTGTTAACCCTTTACATGCTGCAGTCTATGTGACTGCAGCATGTAAAGGGCTGTCACTGCAGCATGTAAAGGGCTGTCACCATCGGACCCCTGGAATGTGATCAGGGGTCCTGATGGGTCCCTGTGGAAGTCCCCTAAAGGGACAAAAAAAAAATAAAAAATTTTAAAAAAATTAAAAAAAAAAAAAAAGTAAAAAAATTATTAAAAAAATAAAAAAAACACTTGTCTCCCTTTACTTTGTAAAAAATCAAAAATACAATCACACATGTGGTATCCATGTGCGTCGTAATGACCCAGAGAAGGAAGTTAATACATTATTTAACCCCTTAATGACATGGCCCCTTTTTTCTTTTTTGCCCCATTTCTTTTTTTCCTCCCCCCTGTTTAAAAAATCACAACTTGTCCCGCAAAAAACAAGCCCTTATATGGCCATGTCAATGGAAAAATGAAAAAGTTATGGCTCTTGAGACGCAACTGCAAAACTAGTTGAAATTCAATGATTAGACCATTTTAAAAAACCTGCCCTGGTGGGCACGACAGGGTGGTAGGAAACCTGCCACTCAAGGGGTTAAAGGGTAACTAGACTTTTTACAAACTTCTGACACGGCAGAAGTTTTGATCAGTGGGCTCCGAGTACCGAGACAACCACCGGTCACTGAAATGAATGGACAGATGCATTCATCTAAGTGCTGTGCCCATTCAGCTGTCATTGCAAGTAGTATACAGACTTTAAAGGCTTTCTATGGAGCCTGTACACCACTCTGCAAGGGCACAGCGTTCAGATGAGCACTTCTGCCCGCTTTAGCGATCTCTGCACTTGGAAACCCCACCGCTCAAAACTTCTGATATGCCCCTAGTAGTTTGTAAAAAGTTTAGTTACCCTTTAAAAGTAACCGCAGTGCAGTACCAGATGCAATGCTCATCAGAGTACTAAAGAAATCAATGGCCAGAGAGCAACGATGCAAGAAGATTTTGTATGCGATCCCCCATAAACACCACCCTGCACAAAAACACTTAAAACTCTGACCCACGTATTAGATTATATTTACACATGCAAAAATCTGCACCAAATGGGGTAGATGCCCATGGATTTCGCCTCCTCCAATTGAAGAGGTGAAATCTGTGGCACCCAAAAAGCACACCATTTGGTGCAGGAAATCCGCAGCCAACCTGCCACGTGTGCACGTATGCGGAAAAGCTTTGGTGTTTCTTTAAATCCTGTCCATAACCCATAGAGGGAGACGGATGGGCCGGAATCGAGCGAGCGATCTGCTGACAGCCCCCAGCTGCAAGTGTTTGAAGATGCTCCCATGAGTTCATCTAGGAAGCAGGTCCTACCAGTTGCCATGACAAAGCCGGGGGAGGCAGATGGGCACCGCCAGCTACAGCCTCATATCTGTTTCCTTCCATGGAGGGAGACATCATTTCAGGACAGCGGTGAATCATAGGAATTACAAAATCTAAAAGGTGACGAGTGAACGTGCTGCGACTATCACAAACTAATATAGAGTTATGGTGATGAGTAAGGATGTGGCGCTCACTAGAAGGATACTGAAAAGTGTAGTAGGTGAGTGGTCTTGATTGCCAGGTGAAGACGAGTATTCCTAGGTGCTGTAAACAATCTCATAAGAGAGAGCGGCTAGAGGGAAACTCCGATCATGGCATGAAGGAGGAAGATATAAATGAGATAAAAAGAAAAAAACCTCAGCGCTCGCACCGTAGAATAGGTGGAAATAGAATATACTGAAGGGACTAAAGTTATATCACTTACTTCAGGGAGGCGCCTTTAGGGTAGGCGCCTCCTAATCCAAATAGGCGTATCAAATATGGTACCGATCAGCAATGATGAACAGGTTCCACGATTTTAATAAAACAAGATAAAATATAATACACATATAATGTACACTTGAAAAAGGCCGTGCGGCCGAAACGCGTTGTGTATTATATTTTATCTTGTTTTATTAAAATCGTGGAACCTGTTCATCATTGCTGATCGGTACCATATTTGATACGCCTATTTGGATTAGGAGGCGCCTACCCTAAAGGCGCCTCCCTGAAGTAAGTGATATAACTTTAGTCCCTTCAGTATATTCTATTTCCACCTATTCTACGGTGCGAGCGCTGAGGTTTTTTTCTTTTTATCTCATTAATATAGAGTTATAGTATTAAATATCACAACGTAAGTGGAAATTCCGATAGTCCGTCACGGTTCGGACTGTTGATTGATGTGCAGGTGCCAATGTCCCCAAGCTAGGAAACCATCTACACGAACTTCCAAGCAGGTATTGGGACATGTGCAGACCCCCATGCCAGATTATAAAGCCATTGCCTGCTAATCTGCCAAGAGGACTATTTTTGCTTACATGATGGGTATCACAAATTTACTGTTCATGAACCTGGAAAAGTCGAGTGACAGTCCCTGTAGGCCTTGTAATGGCGGCCATATTGGTCATGACGCTGCTTTTCCAGGACCAGCCTCTTTACTTCCTAGTGATCAGCAATTTTAATTCCACAAGGGTTAAAAAAAAACGTATAGACATAATCTAGATTTATTGCTCCAATGTGTCTAAAATAAAACAAAAGTGTTTTGAAAATAGCCTTGATTAAAAAAAATGTCCCACCGTTTAGGTGTCTACAGCTCCTATGCAGATCTGTGTGTCTCCATGGTTACAGACTACAAGCAAGCCCTATGTAGTCTGACTCTGAAGTCATGTGTTACTCCACTCCCTCATCTATGTTCTATAGGCTATCAAGAAGAGAGCATGGAGCAACACCAGAGATTGTTTGTAACCATGGAGACACATGGAATTGTACAGGAGCTGCAGGCATAAAAGGACAACTTGCAAAGTTGCTTCATTTTATTGAATTTTTTTTTACTATAGATGCTTTGGAGCGAAAAAAAAAAAAAAAAAAAAAGATAAAACTGTTGTAAAAATATACACATCCCACTACTACTATATCTGTAGATGTAGAATTCCTACCTGTTTGTGGTAACAAGAACAGCTTTCACCTCTTCTACTCCGCTTCCATCCATTATGTGGTCCGGTGTGGTCACCACCACCACTTCTTCCACGTGCACGCTGACATCTGGGGTGGCCATATCTGAAAGACCCTCACGGAGCTGCTGAAGGAAGAGAAGAAATGCAATTACAATACAGATCTCAATGGGTCCCTTTGCGTCCGATCTCGGGCCGCACCTCACAATGCTGCTACTTCTTTGGCTTCCGCACCTGTCAGCAGAATACAGAGGTCTGGAGCTACATAGAGAGCATACGCCTCCAGCTGACGGAGTCACGGAAACTGTAGGCATCTATAGCTAATAGGAGCTATCCTGATAAACATATAACCCAAGTCTCCTGAATCTCAAAGGACTAGTCCACCTCATGACCTGCATCCCAGATAATCTAAGGAGCTCCCTGTTCAGTCAGCTTCAGAATGTTTGTCCCCAAAGAGGACAGTTCAGTTCTGAGGACGGAGGGATGGTATTGGGCAGGTGATGAGTGGCGCCTGGTTTCCATCCACCCTGACCGGTCTCCACTCACCCAGCATGATGCTCCACCACCAGGCTTCACTGTAGGGATGGTATTGGGCAGGTGATGAGTGGCGCCTGGTTTCCATCCAACCTGACCGGTCTCCCCTACCCAAACATGATGCTCCACCACCAAGCTTCACTGTAGGGATGGTATTGGGCCGGTGATGAGCGGCGCCTGGTTTCCATCCACCCTGACCGGTCTCCCCTCCCCAAACATGATGCTCCACCACCAGGCTTTACTGTAGGGATGGTATTGGGCCGGTGATGAGCGGCGCCTGGTTTCCATCCAACCTGACCGGTCTCCACTCCCCCAGCATGATGCTCCACCACCAGGCTTTACTGTAGGGATGGTATTGGGCCGGTGATGAGCGGCGCCTGGCTTCCATCCAACCTGACCGGTCTCCACTCCCCCACTCCTCTAAACAGAACACTTAGAATTGAGACCAAAAAGTTCCATCAGAGCAGAGAATCTTGTTTCTCACAGTCTGAGGGCCTTTAGGTGTTTTTTGGTAATTTCAGGCGGCTCTCATATCTCTTACTGAGGAGGCTTCTCTCCGGCCGCTCTGCCATGAAGCCCAGATTGATGGAGGCTGCAGTGATGGTCGACCTTCTGGAAGTTTCTCCTATCTGCACACAGGATCTTTGGAGCTCAGCCAGAGTGACCGTTGGGTTCTTGGTCTCCTCTCTTACCGAGGTCCTCCCCCCCCCTTTGGTGGGTCGGCGGCTCTATGAAGAGTCCTAGTTGTTCTTCCATGTAAGTATTACGGAGGCTGCTGGGCTCTTGGGAACTTTCAGGGCAGCAGAAATGTTTTGTAGCTTCCCCAGATCTGCGCCTCCACACAATCCAGTCTCTGAGCTCTACATGGCTGGTTTCGGCTCTGATATATGGAATGTATATATATTCGTACATCATGTGTATATTTGCTGTTCGCGGCATAGGAGTATATTTACGCTGCTAAATAAAAAATTTAGAACACTTAAGTCACACCTCAGATCTCGCTGACCCCCATCACCTCCAGACTCTCCGGTCTGCCACATGTGCTCAGTGTGAACCCGCTCTCACCTGCGAAGAGAATGGGGCGCCGATACCGCAACTGCCAATTCCGATGCCTGGCTGCGAGTACAAGTCCCACTACGGGACGTCGGGCCCTCATGGCGTCTCTGTATGACAGTTTGATCACTTAGAGGGATTGTCCAGAGACCCGCAATAACGTCTACGGGGTCTGTGTCTCAGCTGCCCTCATCTTACCTCTCTTTTCTGGTAGTCGTGTCCCTCCTCTCTAGTGAAACCCTGGAAGGAGAAGTTAGCTACTTCTTCCTTCATTGATCTCCTTCCCTCCTTAAGGGTTCCCACACACTGGCGGTTTTTTATCGCTGCGGTTTTTAACGCGATTGTCGATGGGACTTTCTAAAGAAAACACATCGCACAAAAATTGCAAACCACAAACTTGCGATGCGATTTTAACATTAGAGAGTCCGCTGACAATCGCTTTAAAAAACGCAGCGATATCGCGGGGGGGGGGGGGGGGGGGGAGGAGCCCTGATCATAATCCTATAAGACAGACAATGGGAGACACTCGGCTCGTACACATCTCTGACCGACAGATGGACGGAGTCACCGGCACAAGATGGCGGCCGACCGCGTGACCGAAGACGTAGCCCAGTACAGCTAATATGGATGACGATAGCCGCCGTCAGACAGCTACTCCCAGAAACGGACTACAGAAGCCCGCAGGAGACAATCGTTGCTCAGAAGAGAAATTTGCAAGACTTTTTTTTTTTTATTTCTGTGTGACTTGCGTTTTTCTGGCGCGCAAAAGAACTGGAAGACCCAATTTTTTTCTTTTGTACAGCTTAGTAATGATCCCTGAAAAACAGAGAACAAGATGGTCATCCGTGTACGACTATTTTTTTACGCACCCACTGACATGAAAGAGCGACTGTCATCCAAGAAAACGAATCACGGTCCGCCCTATTGACTGTAAAGCAGTTAGTCCCACCCAGACAAGACCTACGCCTCTCAGAATAAGCCCCAATGGGCAGGGAATGCAATAAGGTATAATTGACAAATAAGTTATAATCCCCTCCCTAAATGCCCCTCCTCCAACACAGGAGTCCCGATCCCCGCAGTTCCAATCCTGGATGAAGCTGTAGTAGTCATGTGCCGTCCATTGTACATGTGAGCGGTCAGCCAATCACAGGATTCAGCAGTCATGTGCCGTCCATTGTACATGTGAGCGGTCAGCCAATCACAGGATTCAGCAGTCATGTGCCGTCCATTGTACATGTGAGCGGTCAGCCAATCACAGGATTCAGCAGTCATGTGCCGTCCATTGTACATGTGAGCGGTCAGCCAATCACAGGATTCAGCAGTCATGTGCCATCCATTGTACATGTGACCGGTCAGCCAATCACAGGATTCAGCAGTCATGTGCCATCCATTGTACATGTGACTGGTCAGCCAATCACAGGATTCAGCAGTCATGTGCCGTCCATTGTACATGTGAGCGGTCAGCCAATCACGGGATTCAGCAGTCATGTGCCGTCCATTGTACATGTGAGCGGTCAGCCAATCACGGGATTCAGCAGTCATGTGCCGTCCATTGTACATGTGAGCGGTCAGCCAATCACGGGATTCAGCAGTCATGTGCCGTCCATTGTACATGTGAGCGGTCAGCCAATCACGGGATTCAGCAGTCATGTGCCGTCCATTGTACATGTGAGCGGTCAGCCAATCACGGGATTCAGCAGTCATGTGCCGTCCATTGTACATGTGAGCGGTCAGCCAATCACAGGATTCAGCAGTCATGTGCCGTCCATTGTACATGTGAGCGGTCAGCCAATCACAGGATTCAGCAGTCATGTGCCGTCCATTGTACATGTGAGCGGTCAGCCAATCACAGGATTCAGCAGTCATGTGCCGTCCATTGTACATGTGAGCGGTCAGCCAATCACGGGATTCAGCAGTCATGTGCCGTCCATTGTACATGTGAGCGGTCAGCCAATCACGGGATTCAGCAGTCATGTGCCGTCCATTGTACATGTGACTGGTCAGCCAATCACGGGATTCAGCAGTCATGTGCCGTCCATTGTACATGTGAGCGGTCAGCCAATCACGGGATTCAGCAGTCATGTGCCGTCCATTGTACATGTGAGCGGTCAGCCAATCACGGGATTCAGCAGTCATGTGCCGTCCATTGTACATGTGAGCGGTCAGCCAATCACAGGATTCAGCAGTCATGTGCCGTCCATTGTACATGTGAGCGGTCAGCCAATCACAGGATTCAGCAGTCATGTGCCGTCCATTGTACATGTGAGCGGTCAGCCAATCACAGGATTCAGCAGTCATGTGCCGTCCATTGTACATGTGAGCGGTCAGCCAATCACAGGATTCAGCAGTCATGTGCCGTCCATTGTACATGTGAGCGGTCAGCCAATCACAGGATTCAGCAGTCATGTGCCGTCCATTGTACATGTGAGCGGTCAGCCAATCACAGGATTCAGCAGTCATGTGCCGTCCATTGTACATGTGAGCGGTCAGCCAATCACAGGATTCAGCAGTCATGTGCCGTCCATTGTACATGTGAGCGGTCAGCCAATCACAGGATTCAGCAGTCATGTGCCGTCCATTGTACATGTGAGCGGTCAGCCAATCACAGGATTGAGTAGTCATGTGCCGTCCATTGTACATGTGACCAGTCAGCCAATCACAGGATTCAGCAGTCATGTGCCGTCCATTGTACATGTGAGCGGTCAGCCAATCACAGGATTCAGCAGTCATGTGCCGTCCATTGTACATGTGAGCGGTCAGCCAATCACAGGATTGAGTAGTCATGTGCCGTCCATTGTACATGTGACCAGTCAGCCAATCACAGGATTCAGCAGTCATGTGCCGTCCATGGCTTAGGCCAATGATTGTCTGAACAGTCACATACACGGTAGGGACAGATTTTTAGGTGAAAACAGCACATCTACAGTCGCGGTGTCCGGCCCACCGGATGAGGCGTCCATGTGCGATCCCATGCGAGTTACGCCCGAGAATCTTGCATACAGCCCTCTCATCCTCCGTGTGAATGCGGCAGTTTTGAAAAATCTGACCGATTTTTCGTGAATTGTTCTGTTTTGTGATTTTTCACGATTTTCGTGTCTCGCATCCGAATTTTACAAGGAAAAAAAAAATGCAGGATGAGCCTAACGATGCAATTACTCGGTTCGCACTTTTTACAGTTATGTGATAAATACGGATTGCAATCACATCAAAACTGCGCAATTTGTTTTTTTGGTTTGCAGCCATAAAACTGAATAGGTGATTTCTGCCCAAAAATTGCTACAAAATCGGACGCGCTCGGATTTTTTTTTCACTTCGACTGTTCGTAAAAAAAAATGCAAGTGTGAATAAAACCTTTAAAAACAAATTGCTTTATTTCTTTTTTTTTTGCCTAAAAAATGGCTGGAAGGATCACGGGTGTGAATATGCGCGGAGGGCGGGTCCGGAAGGGGTGGATTTGCTACGGATTGTAGTACAGACCCTCCGCACGGAGATCCCGCTGCATCAGCAAGCAGCGGAAAGAATTCGCAAAACTGACATGTGGCGCAGAATACAACCCCGCGGCGCGCCAATTTCATCACCATCTGCGCAACGAGGGGGTCAATCCTGCACAGAAATGTGATAAAACAAACCTAAAAATCCGAACTGAGCGGTGCGGTTGGGAGGCGGGCTTACCGCTGCAAATCAGCCCCCGTGCGGACCGCGCCTAAAGCAGATGTCACACGGTTTTTGTGCATTGCGAGACGCACGAATATAAACCTATGGACGCCATTCTTATGCGTGACGTCATCCTGCGGGGGCATTTTTCCCGTACATCGATACGGTGAGAAAAGTCGCGGCGGGTCCTATTTATTCACGGAAGGCATCGCTCATTGGCGCAGCGCAGATGTGGATATCGTCAACCAATAAGGATTGGGCCGGGCCCTCGCGGCCGTATAGGAATTGCGTATTCTGCGGTCTCTATCCGCCCGTGTGATAGGCTGGCGCTCGCCGGCGATCAATTACATCCCCTTACGCATTAGTGTCAGAATTGCGTAATCCTAGAACGCATTTCTCTCCGGCGGTGTGTTTACACGCGGCCGCTGTACATTGCGCTCGCGCTGCGGATATACGTATCATCGCTAAGCAACGGCGCGGGAAACACAAACAAAACAAAAAACCGCAGGCGGCCCGGTACGCGGCCCGGCGCAGTAAATTTTGCCGTCATACCTAGCGCCGCGGCCGCTTGGCAGTGGTAAGATGCCGCGGGATCCCTTCTACGCTGACGGCCGCGGGTTTTGTGCGCAGAACGCGTTTTGCATAATTTCTTGCGTATTTTTTCTCACAAATTGCGGCTCTTGATGGAATCCGCCGGACGGCGCCAATCCTGTAACCTCTCCGCTGCAGGAAAAAAAAGGCCGCGCGGATTTGAAGCAACACGGAATTCACAAGAGGTCGTACGGCGGTCCGCACAAAAAGTACGTGAACGGTCCCGCGGTCAGCAGCCATTGACGGTGGCGGGGGTCTCATGGGGGTCCGGACTGGAGCCGCACAGCGGTCAGCGTGACGTCATCCCGCATCCTCGGACTGCGAAGTGAACTAGTCTCCCACCAATCGACGATCGCGAAACACGAACCGCGTCCGATGCAGAAGCACAAGAGGCGGCGGCTGCAGGAGAACTACAAGTCCCAGCAGTGCTGCTAGCAGGGCTGCAGAGGCCAGGCTGCCAGGGCGGGCCCTCAGACTGGGGGTTGGGCTTCTGGGGTTCACCGCCCAGACCCCCTCTAATATTTGGGGGCGCCCTCGGTACGCGCGCAGGGTGTCGGTTGCCATGGTGACGGGCCAGGCCCCGCTCCCCGGCCGCTGTGACGCTTATAACGCGGCCTCGCACGCAGCCTCCTCCTCCCCCCGGCGCCGCCGTGAGCACGGCCCGCCGTCACGTCCTGACGCTCCACAGGGACCCGGTGCGTGAGGAGGGGGAGGGGTGAGGCCTCTGCAGGCCGTGGGCGGCTCTTACCTGCTCTGCGACGCTCCGGAGCCTCCGTGCCGCCTGCTGCCCGGGGGTTTCCGCCAGATATTGGGCGGTTTCGGGGATGCGGGAGGGGGGAGAAGTGAGCAGGCCGCGCTCGTCCACGTCTCCGGGGAGAAAAGGAGGGGGCAGTGCGCGCTCATGTAAGGGCTTCAAATATGGCGGCCGCGGGCTCTACCGCGCATGCGTGGACTTAATAGGCCTTGGACGCTAGGTGGCGCTGCGGTGCGTTTTCTGTAGCCGGCAGTGGAGGTTCTTAGACGCTAGATGGCGCTGTGCATGCTAGACAGTCTGACCCGTTACAGCAGAGCCGGGGGTTTGGCGCAGTGATATTCTTAGTGCTCGTTCACAGGGGCTGAGGAGCATGTTCAGACCTGTTGCGGGGTGTAATATGCCCCAAAATAGGACATACCGCAAATTTATTTCACGTGATCGAATAAGGCGTGCAAAAATATGCTCACGTGAGCGAACCCTTGGTAAAAACGCCAAAATTGCGTAATACGATGCGCCAATATGCCCGTGTGAACGAGCCCTTATACATGGGAGGATTCACTAAGATTGATGCTTAACCCCTTCCCTGCTGCAGACTGCTTTATTTTTGTTTGTTTTTTTTCCCCATTTTCAAAAAAATACTTTTTTTATCTTTCTGGTAACATCGCTACGCGGAGGCTTATTTTTTACGGTACGAGTGAATGAAGGGACTGGAATACCCAGAGGGGCTATCCAAATTGGGATTATTTACCCTGGAGAAAAGACGGCTAAGGGGTGATCATTATACTCTGTATAAATACATGAGGGGACAATACAAGGATCTCTGCCAGGATCTGTTTATACCCAGGACTGCGACGGTAACAAGAGGGCATCCGCTACGTCTAGAAGAAAGCAGGTTTCATCACCAACACAGAAGGGGGTTCTTTACTGTAAGAGCAGTGAGACTGTGGAACTCTCTGCCTGAGGACGTGGTGATGGCAAAATCCTTAGAGGAGCTTAAAAGGGGACTTGATGTCTTTCTGGAGCGGAAGGATATTACAGGATATAAATCTTAGGTTAATTGTTAATCCGGGTATGTAGGCAGGTAGGAACTATTTGGGGTTGATCCAGGGAACAGTCTGATTGCCATTAGGGAGTCGGGAAGGGATTTTCCCCCAAAAGGGCTAATTGGCTCCTGCCTCTTAGTTTTTTTTTTTGCCTTGCTCTGCATCAACAACACAGGAGGATAAACAGGCTGGACTAGATGGACATTGTCTTCATTCAGCCTTACATACTATGTTACTAGGAGTTGTATTCTTCAATGGCATCATTTAGCGCATGCATGGGAAATGGAGAGGGGGAAAAACTGCAATTCTATTTTTTTTTTTTTTTTTTTAAATCAATGTTTATTAATTTTTTGTTATACATTACATGCATAGATAGCCAAGATATTACAATGAGGACCAGGGGTCAATTTGTAGAGATGTTGTAACGACACCAATCCGCATTCCAAGCGAAATAGAAATGATTATATTAGGTGGTGAGGTCCCAGATAGAGGTATGCATAATCAACATAAACAGGGGGGGGGGGGGGGGGGCGGCTGTATCAGTAAAAAGTAGAAGCTAAGAGACACAGCATGCCCCCTCTTAACATTCTATCAAACAAGACCGACAAGAATTTGGGGGGAGGGGAGAAAATGCTGGGGGGGAGGGGGGGGGGGACTGGAGTGAGCCACATTGCACCACATTAGGTGTCAGTCTAAGGAGTGGGCCAACAAGCACCTGCAGAAGGAGCAGGAGCCTCAGTTAGGAACTCCTCCCCTCCAGCGAAGGGGCGCTAGGGCCTAGGGAAGCTGCAATAGGTCTGGATCGCCGTCCGCACCGCGTCCGTCCTCCGGCTGAAGCTCATTAATTGTCGTCTCTTCGGATGCACCGCCAAGGTCCCCAAGTTTTTAGAAATTTGTCGTGAGTTCCACGGGACCAACCTGAGAGCTCTTCTAAGTTTGCGAGAAGATCCACCCGGGCCTTCCAGAGGGCCGAAAAACTGCAATTCTGACTTTTTTTTTTATTTGGGGGGGATGTTTATGGCGTTCGCAGTGCACTAAAAACAACACAGCATCTTTATTCTGTGGCTATGTATGATTACGACAATACCAAATTTATATATATATATTTTATGTTGCATTAACCCCTTAGTTACCAAGCCTGTTTGCGCCTTAATGACCAGGCTAAATTTGGATATCTGACGTGTCACTTTAACATGGAATAACTCCGTAAAGGTTCTGCGTATCCCAGTGATTCTGACATTTTTTCGCCCCATATTTTACTTCATTTAGGTGGTAACAATAGACCGATAGAATTTGTGAATATTTAATAAAATTGGTAACCTTTTGAATTTTTTTTTCACATTTTCAAGTGTAAGATCTCAAATATGTGTAAATATACTGTACAAATGTTTGAGATATATATTTCCATCTGCTTACTTTATTCTGGAAGCACATTGGAAAAACTTTAAGGTTTTTTAAAAACCATTTAGGAGACGTACAGATTTAACATTAATAACATTTTGATGAACATTTTGTTTTCCTGCACCAAGCCAAAGGTCACAAAGACTCATGGGTGTCACAATGATAGAGACCCCCACAAATGACCCAATTTAAAAAAACTGCACCCCTTAATATATTCACTGAGGGGGGTCAGGAGGATTTTGACCCCACAGGTTTTTTTTCAAGAGTTAATACAATTTAGAAAAGAAATAAAAATTTCATATTTTTGCAAATACGGCATTTTAAAGACAGGATTCTTTCTATAGTGCACATGAAAATGAGGATTTACACCCAAAAATGGATGCCCCTGCTTGTCCCGTGTTCAGAAACATACCCATTGTGGCCCTAATATTATGTCCATATGCACAATGGGGCCCAAGCCGAAAGGATTTTGGCCCCATTCCCCACTTGTAGAGCCCCTGAGGGGCCAAAACGATGGAGAACCCCCACAAATGACCCCATTTTGAAAACTCGACCCCTTAACGAAATTATCTAAGGGTGTACTGCGCATTCTAACCGCACAGTTTTTTGCTAAAATTATTATAAAGCAAGTGAAAAATAAATACAATTTAATTTTCTTTATAAATGTCACTTTAATGAAAGTTTCCTTTGTTTCAAGCAGGGAAAACTGAGGAGACGCACCCCAAATCCCACAGCACTAGCTCTTTTGTGTTCAGTAATACCCCTATTGTAGCCCCAAGCTACTTACAGGACACACGGCTCGAAATGTAATAGAGGGAACGCCTGTTGGATTTCAGGACATAACTGACTAAATTCCAGGCCCCAGTGCTCACTTGTGCAGAAAATAAATTGACTCCCTAAAAATACCCCCCCCCCCCTTCCCCATCCGCGCCATTTTTGGCATTCCCTAAATCTTAGATAAAAGTAATAATGTAAACTGTGTGGTATGTCTTAAAGCAGGGGTAATTACGGGGGCTGGTTGGGATGGGCACATGGGGCAATAAAACTGGGTATCCCTCTTCCTCCCACACTTGCTGCAAACCTAACATTTTTTTGGGGGGGGGGCATTTCTTGTCCTCAGCAGCAGGGATGGGGTGTAAAGTGGCGCTCTGTGAGGCTTTGTAATCTTGCTGAGGTGCGGCGGTCTCACACAGGAGGCGCTCAACAAGCTGCTCCTGGGACTGCAGGAAGGCGAACGTTCCCGGGGCTTCTGGTAAATTACCTATTACGGGTAGCGGTCTGAATAATGTCAGGCTCACATGGCCGTAGGTGGAATCCATATGTGGTGAGGTAGATGAATAAGAAATCTACTACACCTCTGTGTGTATATACTGAGAGGAATCTAACTCACCTCTATGTGTATATACTGAGGAGAATCTACCTCACCTCTATGTGTATATACTGAGAGGAATCTACCTCACCTCTGTGTGTATATACTGAGAGGAAACTACCTCACCTCTGTGTGTGTATATACTGAGGAGAATCTACCTCACCTCTGTGTGTATATATACTGAGGGGAATCCTCCTCACCACTATGTGTATATACTGAGAGGAAACTACCTCACCTCTATGTGTATATATACTGAGGAGAATCTACCTCACCTCTGTGTGTATATACTGAGGAGAATCTACCTCACCTCTATGTGTATATACTGAGGAGAATCTACCTCACCTCTGTGTGTATATACTGAGAGGAAACTACCTCACCTCTATGTGTATATATACTGAGGAGAATCTACCTCACCTCTATGTGTATATACTGAGGAGAATCTACCTCACCTCTATGTGTATATACTGAGGAGAATCTACCTCACCTCTGTGTGTGTATATACTGGGGAGAATCTACCTCACCTCTATGTGTATATACTGAGGAGAATCTACCTCACCTCTGTGTGTATATAGTGAGGAGAATCTACCTCACCTCCGTGTGTATATACTGAGGAGAATCTACCTCACCTCGGTGTGTATATACTGAGGAGAATCTACCTCACCTCTGTGTGTATATACTGAGGAGAATCTACCTCGCCTCTGTGTGTATATACTGAGGGGAATCTACCTCACCTGGATGTGTATATACTGAAGAGAATCTACCTCACCTCTGTGTGTATATACTGAGAGGAAACTACCTCACCTCTGTGTGTGTATATACTGAGGAGAATCTACCTCACCTCTGTGTGTATATACTGAGAGGAAACTACCTCACCTCTATGTGTATATATACTGAGGAGAATCTACCTCACCTCTATGTGTATATACTGAGGAGAATCTACCTCACCTCTATGTGTATATACTGAGGAGAATCTACCTCACCTCTATGTGTATATACTGAGGAGAATCTACCTCACCTCTGTGTGTGTATATACTGGGGAGAATCTACCTCACCTCTATGTGTATATACTGAGGAGAATCTACCTCACCTCTGTGTGTATATACTGAGGAGAATCTACCTCACCTCCGTGTGTATATACTGAGGAGAATCTACCTCACCTCGGTGTGTATATACTGAGGAGAATCTACCTCACCTCTGTGTGTATATACTGAGGAGAATCTACCTCGCCTCTGTGTGTATATACTGAGGGGAATCTACCTCACCTGGATGTGTATATACTGAAGAGAATCTACCTCACCTCTGTGTGTATATACTGAGAGGAAACTACCTCACCTCTGTGTGTGTATATACTGAGGAGAATCTACCTCACCTCTGTGTGTATATACTGAGAGGAAACTACCTCACCTCTATGTGTATATATACTGAGGAGAATCTACCTCACCTCTATGTGTATATACTGAGAGGAAACTACCTCACCTCTATGTGTATATATACTGAGGAGAATCTACCTCACCTCTATGTGTATATACTGAGGAGAATCTACCTCACCTCTATGTGTATATACTGAGGAGAATCTACCTCACCTCTGTGTGTGTATATACTGGGGAGAATCTACCTCACCTCTATGTGTATATACTGAGGAGAATCTACCTCACCTCTGTGTGTATATACTGAGGAGAATCTACCTCACCTCCGTGTGTATATACTGAGGAGAATCTACCTCAACTCGGTGTGTATATACTGAGGAGAATCTACCTCACCTCTGTGTGTATATACTGAGGAGAATCTACCTCGCCTCTGTGTGTATATACTGAGGGGAATCTACCTCACCTGGATGTGTATATACTGAAGAGAATCTACCTCACCTCGATGTGTATATACTGAGGAGAATCTACCTCACCTCTATGTGTATATACTGAGGAGAATCTACCTCACCTCTATGTGTATATACTGAGGAGAATCTACCTCACCTCTGTGTGTATGTACTGAGGAGAATCTACCTCACCTCTGTGTGTATGTACTGAGGAGAATCTACCTCACCTCTGTGCGTATGTACTGAGGAGAATCTACCTCACCTCTGTGCGTATGTACTGAGGAGAATCTACCTCACCTCTGTTTGTATGTACTGAGGAGAATCTACCTCACCTCTGTGTGTATGTACTGAGGAGAATCTACCTCACCTCTGTGTGTATGTACTGAGGAGAATCTACCTCACCTCTGTGTGTATGTACTGAGGAGAATCTACCTCACCTCTGTGTGTATGTACTGAGGAGAATCTACCTCACCTCTGTGTGTATGTACTGAGGAGAATCTACCTCACCTCTGTGTGTATGTACTGAGGAGAATCTACCTCACCTCTGTGTGTATGTACTGAGGAGAATCTACTTCACCTCTGTGTATATACTGAGGAGAATCTACCTCACCTCTGTGTGTATGTACTGAGGAGAATCTACCTCACCTCTGTGTGTATGTACTGAGGAGAATCTACCTCACCTCTGTGTGTATGTACTGAGGAGAATCTACTTCACCTCTGTGTATATACTGAGGAGAATCTACCTCACCTCTATGTGTATATACTGAGGAGGATATAAATGACCTCACTGTGTATATACTGAGGAGAATCTACCTCACCTCTATGTGTGTATATACTGAAGAGAATCTACCTCACCTCTGTGTGTGTATATACTGAGGAGAATCTACCTCACCTCTGTGTGTATATACTCAGAAGAATGTACCTCACCTCTATATGTATATACTGAGGAGAATCTACCTCACCTCTAAGTATATATACTGAGGAGAATCTACCTCACCTCTAAGTATATATACTGAGGAGAATCTACCTCACCTCTATGTGTCTATACTGAGGAGAATCTACCTCGCCTCTATGTGTATATACTGAGGAGAATCTACCTCACCTCCTGTGTGTGTATATACTGAGGAAAATCTACCTCACCTCTATGCGTATATATTGAGGAAAATGTACCTCACCTCTATGTCTATATATTGGGGAGAATCTACCTCACCTCTATGTGTGTATACTGAGGAGAATCTACCTCACCTCTAGGTGTGTGTATATACTGAGAAAGATCTACCTCACCTGTGTGTGTATATATACTGTGGAGAATCTACCTCACATCTATGTATATATACTGAGGAGAATCTACTTCACCTCTGTGTGTGTATACTGAGGAGAATCTACCTCACCTCTAGGTGTGTGTATATACTGAGAAAGATCTACCTCACCTGTGTGTGTATATATACTGTGGAGAATCTACCTCACATCTATGTATATATACTGAAGAGAATCTACCTCACCTCTGTGTGTATATAGTGAGAAGAATCTACCTCACCTCTAAGTGTATATGCTAAGTGAGAATCTACCTCACCTGTGTGTGTGTATATTTTGAGGAGAATCTTCCTCTTCTCTGTGTATATATACTGAGGAGAATCTGCCTCACCTCTATGTGTGTATATACTGAGGAGAATCTACCTCACCTCTATGTGTATATACAGAGGAGAATCTACCTCACCTCTGTGTGTGTATATACTGAAGAGAATCTACCTCACCTCTGTGTATATATACTGAAGAGAATCTACCTCACCTCTGTGTATATATACTGAGGAGAATCTACCTCACCTCTGTGTGTGTATATACTGAAGAGAATCTACCTCACCTCTGTGTATATATACTGAGGAGAATCTACCTCACCTCTGTGTTTGTATATACTGAGGAAAATCTACCTCACCTGTGTGTGTATATACTCTGGAAAATGTACATCACCTCTGTGTGTATTATCTGAGGAGAGTCTACCTCACATCTTTGTGTATATACTGAGGAGAATCTACCTCACCTCTGAGTGTATATACTGAGGAGAATCTACCTCACCTCTGTGTATATACTGAGGAGAATATACCTCACCTCTATGTGTATGCACTGAGGAGAATATAACTGACCTCTATGTGTATATACTGAGGAGAATCTACCCCACCTCTGTGTGTGTATATACTGAGGAGAATCTACCCCACCTCTGTGTGTGTATATACTGAGGAGAATCTACCCCACCTCTGTGTGTGTATATACTGAGGAGAATCTACCCCACCTCTGTGTGTGTATATACTGAGGAGAATCGACCTCACCTCTATGTGTATATACTGAGGAGAATCGACCTCACCTCTATGTGTATATACTGAGGAGAATCGACCTCACCTCTATGTGTATATACTGAGGAGAATCGACCTCACCTCTATGTGTATATACTGAGGAGAATCTACCTCACCTCTCAGTGTATATACTGAGAAGAATCTACTTCACCTCTATGTGTATATACTGAGGAGAATCTACCTCACCTCCTGTGTGTGTATATACTGAGGAAAATCTACCTCACCTCTATGTGTACATATTGAGGAGAATCTAGCTCACCTCTAGGTGTGTGTATATACTGAGGAAGATCTACCTCACCTCTGGGTGTATATACTGAGGAGAATCTACCTCACCTCTATGTGTATATACTGAGGAAATCAACCTCACCTCTGTGTTTGTATATACTGAGGAAAATTACCTCACCTCTGTGTGTGTATATACTGAGGAAAATTTCCTCACCTCTATGTGTGTATATACTGAGGAGAATCTACCTCACTTCTATGTGTATATACTGAGGAGAATCTATCTCACCTCTCTTCGTATATACTGAGGAGAATCCACCTCTATGTGTATATACTAAGGAAAATCTACCTCACGTCTATGTGTATATACTGAGGAGAATCTACTTCACTTCTATGTGTATATACTGAGGAGGATATAACTGACCTCTCTGTGTATATACTGAGGAGAATCTACCTCACCTCTATGTGTATATACTGAGGAGAATCTACCTCACCTCCTGTGTGTGTATATACTGAGGAAAATCTACCTCACCACTACATGTATATACTGAGGAGAATCTTCCTCACCTCTATGTGTATATACTGAGGAGAATATAACTAACCTTTTTGTGTATATACTGAGGAGAATCTACCTCACCTCTAGGTGTGTGTATATACTGAGAAAGATCTACCTCACCTCTGTGTGTATATACTGTGGAGAATCTACCTCACATCTATGTGTATATACTGAGGAGAATCTACCTCACCTCTGTGTGTGTGTATACTGAGGAGAATCTACCTCACCTCTGTGTGTATATACTGTGGAGAATCTACCTCACCTCTATGTGTATATACTGAGGAGAATCTACCTCACCTCCTGTGTGTGTGTATATACTGAGGAAAATCTACCTCACCTCTACATGTATATACTGAGGAGAATCTTCCTCATCTCTATGTGTATATACTGAGGAGAATATAACTGACCTCTATGTGTATATACTGAGGAGAATCTACCTCACCTCTAGGTGTGTGTACATAGTGAGGAAGATCTACCTCACCTCTGTGTGTATATACTGTGGAGAATCTACCTCACATCTATGTGTATATACTGAGGAGAATCTACCTCACCTCTGTGTGTGTATATACTGAGGAGAATCTACCTCACCTCTGTGTGTGTATATACTAAGGAGAATCTACCTCACCTCTACATGTATATACTGAGGAAAATCTACCTCACCTCTACATGTATATACTGAGGAGAATCTACCTCACCTCTATGTGTATATACTGAGGAGAATCTTCCTCATCTCTATGTGTATATACTGAGGAGAATATAACTGACCTCTATGTGTATATACTGAGGAGAATCTACCTCACCTCTAGGTGTGTGTACATAGTGAGGAAGATCTACCTCACCTCTATGTGTATATACTGAGGAGAATCTACCTCACCTCTGTGTGTGTATATACTAAGGAGAATCTACCTCACGTCTACATGTATATACTGAGGAAAATCTACCTCATCTCTACATGTATATACTGAGGAGAATCTACCTCACCTCTATGTGTATATACTGAGGAGAATCTACCTCACCTCTATGTGTATATACTGAGGAGAATCTACCTCACCTCTATGTGTATATACTGAGGAGAATCTACCTAACCTCTCGGTGTGTATATACTGAAGAGAATCTACCTCACCTCCGTGTGTATATACTGAGGAGAATCTACCTCACCTCTACATTTATATGCTAAGTGAGAATCTACCTCACCTCTGTGTGAGTATATATTGAGGAGAATCTACCTCACCTCTATGTGTATAAACTGAGAAGAATCTACCTCACCTCTATGTGTATAAACTGAGGAGAATCTACCTCATCTCTGTGTGTGTATATACTGAGGAGAATCTACCTCGCCTCTATGTGTATAAACTGAGGAGAATCTACCTCACCTCTTTGTGTGTATATACTGAGGAAAATCTACCTCACCTCTACATGTATATACTGAGCAGAATCTACCTCGCCTCTATGTGTATATACTTAGGAGATTCTACCTCACTTCTATGTGTATATACTGAGGAGAATCTACCTCACCTCTCTGTGTATATACTGAGGAGAATCTACATCACCTCTGTGTGTGTATATACTTAGGAGAAACTACCTCACCTCTGTGAGTGTGTATACTGAAGAGAATCTACCTCACCTCTGTGTGTATATACGGAGGAGAATCTTCCTCACCTCTGTGTGTGTGTGTATATATATACTGAGGAAAATCTACCTCACCTACGTGTGTGTATATACTCTGGAAAATCTACATCACCTCTGTGTGTATATACTTAGGAGAGTCTACCTCACATCTATGTGTATATACTGAGGAGAATCTACCTCACCTCTGTGTGTGTGTGTGTATATACTGAGGAGAATCTACCTCACCTTTGTGTGTGTATATACTGAGGAGAATCTACGTCACCTCTGTGTGTGTGTATACTGAGGAGAATCTACCTCACATCTGTGTGTTTGTGTTTGTATATATTGCAGAGAATCTTCCTCATCTTTGTGTATATATACTGAGGAGAATCTGCCTCACCTCTGTGTGTGTATATACTGAGGAGAATCTACCTCACCTCTGTGTGTGTATGTACTGAAAGGCTGTAAAGTACATGGCTGTAAAGGAAGCGGCCATGGACTGCAGCGATGGAGCTTGCCTTTATGGCTAAGAAGCGGTTGTAACCTTCAGTCTGGAGTTAAATATGAATAAAAAGGGGTGTTTTCTTTAAGGGTAAAACAAACTGAGGAGAGTGGGGGGTGGTATATTCTGCAAAGCGACATCGGTACATGCAGTCTGAGGAGAATCTAATGCTTCTCTATGTGTATACATATTTTTTCTTTGGTTCCTCTGAAGTAGTCACGGCGTCATAAAATTCTCCACGCAAGCAACAGGTAGACACCTGTATCAAATAAACTTTGGCAAAGCCAGGTATATCAGCTAGTACTGTATATAATGTTAGCAAGCTGCTGCAGAACTACAACTCCCAGCATTTCCCTCAGCTGGCTGTTGTTTCCGTGAAAGGGAATTGTTCTCTTTATTGAGTTTGCAAACAGTCTCCAAAGTACCATGTGATGCCATGATGCGTAGTAGAAGCCATGTGATGCTAATGTCGCGGCTTCTTGGTCGCGACAGCGTCGTGACATGCTGGCCTCGATGCAGGCCAAGACTTGTCGCCTTGTTATGCAGGACAAAGGTTAATGGACCATATTCAGAGACTGTTGGTTGTTGTCTCTCTATGCTGCATGGATGCATGCTGATGATTAGTCATTCCTGAGAGCCAGTTGGGGGTGTGGTACTTTAGTTCTGCCAATCCTCTGGTGTGAAGAGATTTATATTCTTACCCCTCCCTTTGCTCACCGCTGCTTATTCAGTACCACAGAGGAGTAGTTGGAGAGTGGTGTTCCTCTGTGCTGGGTGTATTGCCACTTATCCAGATAGGTGCTGCAGTTTCTTTTTCAGTTGTATTTCTGTTTTCATTTTTGTATTTGCTTTGCTGTGTCGGTTCATCTCTCCAGGGGCTCCTATAGGGACAATCGTGGCCCAGGAAGGAGACCGTGGGGCCGCCTTTATCGAGGCGATGACTCCGCTTTTAGGCAGGGACCCTTCACATCCCTGCTAAGTTAGGGGCCAGGCTTTCTTCCCCCTGGAATGGTGCTACTGATCAATATAGCATGGTATTATACTATATCCAGCAGTGTATACGTAATCCTGCACCCGTGGTGAGAGTGGGGCTCTTGTGCCGCACGGGCTTTACACATTAGTGTTCATGTTCTGGATGTGGCGTGCACTGTCCTACAGTGCATAGTGTTAACAACTGCAGTAAATGTGAACATCCCCCTGCATCCGTGCTTAAGTTGTGCTCGTGTGCCGCACGGACGTGACATAATAAGCAGCCAGACGTTTCCTCAGTGAGTTTTTGTTTTTCCTTGCAGAGTCATGGATCCCTTTGAGGCATTATCCAACCAGCTTAGGTCTCTGGCTACTGAGGTTGCTGAAGTTAAAGGGGTTCTGTCACTGAAAAAGAAAAATTCTATACTTATCTATTCCTCCCGTCAGTCTACTTACCAGATCTTCACCTCACCTATCTTCCCCTGTCTCCTGCAGTTTGGGGGGGGGGGGGGTCACTTCACCTCCAGCTGCCTGATTCTTCTCCTTCCTGTAAGGTTACGTACATTTGGTTGGCAGTCTTCCAATGTACGTTACGTCACAGCTCACAGGCCAGCAAGAGGACTGCCTATCTTCTTCAGAGATTGCTCATGCGAGCTGTCTCTGAAATAGATTACAATTCCTTCCTAGGCAGTGAAGCTACAGCACAGGGATGTGATCTTCACTGACCCAGCAGGAAGGAATTTGTGATAAGCAGCCCTCATAACAAGCTGGGCCCAGCCTGCGGTGAGCTGACCTGGGGCACTGGAGAAGCTCAACCAGGAGAAGATGTTATAAGGAGACTGACAGGGAAGGAATAGGTAAGTTTAGATAATTTTTTTTTTTACGACAAAACCCCTTTAAGCAACAATGCTTAGGTGGTATAGGTGTAGTTAAAGAAACTAAGCTGGACCTGCCAGATCGTTTTACTGGTAAAAGGCAGGAGATTTTTGTATATAAGGAAACCTGCAAATTGTACTTTAGACTGCGCCCTTATTCCTCAGGTGATGAGACGCAGAAAGTAGGTTTGGTAATCTCCAGGTTGTAGGGTGACCTCCAGATCTGGGCGTTCTCATTATCTCCCACCTCTGAGGCTGTTTTGTTGGTGGATTCATTTTTTCGGCTTTGGGCCTGATCTACGATGACCCCGATAAGGTATCTCTAGCAGAGGGTAAGATTAGAAGCCTACGTCTGGGGAAATCACCGATTGAAGATTTTTGCACAGTTTCACCGCTGGTCTAATGAGTTAGAGTGGAATGATCCGCATTGCGGAGTCAATTTTGCTCTGCACTTTGCGACAAGATAAAAGATCTTATTGTTTCACATCCCGCACCTAGAACTCTTGGCGAGGCCATGTCCCTAGTCATACGGATTGGTCGGCGGAGGAGAGAGCGGGCAAGTGAGCTGTCCTTTGCTGCATCCGTAGAACCCGTGGAGTGTGATGAACCCATGCAATTAGGTTCTTTATCCGGTGGAGCGGTAAAAAGAGTGAAGCAGGGGTCACTGTTTTTTTCTGCGTCCGTAAAGGACACTTTATACAGGTTTGACCTTTTCAGGGGTCTCAGTGAGGGGAACTTGCTGGCCTGAAAGCTAAGAGGAAGTTCCTGTTGGGTCTGTAGGTTGCCTGGATATCATCCTCCATCTTGGTCCTTCCAGCAGAGATCTTTATGGGTGGGCATAGTTGCTGTACAAAAGATCTTTTCTAGGGCATATTATAACCCCAGAGGGATTTAGATGGACCCGGGGAAGGTCCGAGTTGTTTGGGACTGGGTTCAGCCTAAGAATTTGAAGGCTCTTCAAAGTTTCTTGGGGTTCACGAATTATTATCGTAAGTTTATACGCGGGTTATCGGAGAGGGTCAAACCTTTGACCGATATGATGAAAAAAAAAAGTCTTTTACTCCTGAATGGTCTCCTAAAGCAATTGTTGTATTTGAGACTTTGAAGAGGTGTTTTGCGTCTGCCCCCATTCTCGTACAGCCAGACTCGTCCAAGCCTTTTGTTGTTGAGGTGGACGTTTCAGAGGTCAGACTGGGGGCTGTTCTGTCTCAAAGCGCTGGCGAATTAAAGGATATTCGTCCCTGTGCGTTTTTTTTTTTCATGAAAGTTTATCTCTACTGAACACAACTATGACATTGGGGACGGAGAGTTGTTGGCCATTTAAAGGGGCTTTCGAGGAATGGCGACATCTTCTGGAAGGGGCTCAACATAAGGTGACAGTTATCACCGATCACAAGAATTTGATTTATTTAGAATCAGCAAAAAGACTTAGCCGTAGACGAGCGCGGTGGTCGCTGTTTTTCGCTCGGTTTGATTTTGTGGTCACATACCGACCGGCAGTCGTAATATCAGGGCGGATGCTCTCTAGGAGTTTTGTACCAGTTGTCTCTGATAAACCCCCTGCACGCATTCTGTCGGAGGGTGTGGTGGTGTCCCTGGATCTTGAGGAGCAGATCCATAAGACACATAATTTGGCGCCTGCTGGTTTGCCTAAAGACAAACTTTTTGTTCCTCTACATTTGAGGTTTCCGGTACTTTCGGAAATGCATAGTTCTGTGCTGGCAGGTCATCCTGGCATTAATAACACTCGTAAGTTCATAAGTTGAGGTTTTTCGTGGCCATCTTTAAGATGTGATGTTTTTTGTTTTGTCTCTACATGGGAGGTCTGTGCTAGAGCCAAATCGCCTTGAAATTTCCCTCCCGGAAACTTGTTTCCTCTAGCGGTACTGGAGAGACCCAGATCTGTCCATAGATTTCATCATGGACCTGCCCTCCACCGAGGGATACACAGTCATCTGGGTTGTGGTTGATCATTTCAGCAAGATCTGTTATTTTGGGGCTCTGCCCGGCCTACCTAACATTAAGAAATTGGCTAAGCTGTTCATAGCTCATGTTCTTAGGTTACACTGGGTACCATCAAACATGTCAGATCGAGGGGTTCAGTTTGTTTCTGGGTTTTGGCGTTGTGTGTCGCCAGTCAGGCATACAACTGTCTTTTTTGTCCGCTTACCATCCTGAGACTAATGGCCAGACGGAGAGGTGTAATCAGAGTCTCGAGCAGTATCTGCGATGTTTTTTTCGGAGATTCAGGATCGCTGGTCTAGTTACTTACCTCTGGCAGAGTTTGCCCTACAGACCACCAGTAGAGAGGAGCGTCTGACCAGACTGTTAGGAGGTGTTGGGACCAGTGGATGGGGGCACACAATGTGACCGGGTTCATGACGCCCCCTACAGACCACCAATAGAGAGGAGCGTCTGACCAGACTGTTAGGTGTTGGGACCAGTGGATGTGTGAGGGCACACAAGGTGACCGGGCTCCGGACCCCCGACAGACCACCAGTAGAGAGGACTGTTTGATCGTCTAACAAGCACCAGCAGCTCTATCTGTTCCATTGTCCGCCATCCAGAGATTGGTGGCGCCATCATTACACCCCTGTATCTGTTGGAACCATTTCCAGGTACTTGGCTGAAGGACATTTGGTCTCATGGCCCCCATTACAAGAACAGCCATTGCATACGACAGTTGGGTCCCCCCTAGTAGTGGTACGAGGGACAATGACAGCTCAGCGATATGTTCAGGACATCCTGCAGCCACATGTGTTCCTCTCATGGCAGCTTCCTGCAGGATAATGCTCGGCTGCACATACCAGGTGGTCCCAGGAGCCCCCACAATATTGTCACACTTCTGTGGCTGCCTGGTTGCCAAATTTATCACCAATAGAACATGTATGGGTATATCTGGGATGCCACCCTCCACAGCCTATAAGTTTGCATGGTCTAAAGGCTAAGTTACAGCAAATGTAGAGGGATATGCTGCAGGATACCATACAGAACCTGTATGCCTCCATGCCTGCCTGTATCACATCTTGTATCCAAGCTACAGGTGGTACAACAGGGTACTAGAGCCTCCATGCCTGCCTGTGTCACATCTTGTATCCAAGCTACAGGTGGTACAACAGGGTACTAGAGCCTCAAGCCCATCCTATAACATCTTGTATCCAAGCTAGAGGCGGTACAACAGGGTACTAGAGCCTCCATGCCTGCCTGTGTCACATCTTGTATCCAAGCTACAGGTGGTACAACAGGGTACTAGAGCCTCCATGCCTGCCTGTGTCACATCTTGTATCCAAGCTACAGGTGGTACAACAGGGTACTAGAGCCTCCATGCCTGCCTGTGTCACATCTTGTATCCAAGCTACAGGCGGTACAACAGGGTACTAGAGCCTCCATGCCTGCCTGTGTCACATCTTGTATCCAAGCTACAGGTGGTACAACAGGGTACTAGAGCCTCCATGCCTGCCTGTGTCACATCTTGTATCCAAGCTACAGGTGGTACAACAGGGTACTAGAGCCTCCATGCCTGCCTGTATCACATCTTGTATCCAGGCTAGAGGCGGTATAACAGGGTACTAGAGCCTCCATACCCGTCTATATCACATATTGTATCCAAGCTACAGGTGGTGCAACAGGGTACTAGAGCCTCCATGCCTGCATGAATCGCATCTACCGCCCTAGCTTGGAGACAAGAACAGGGTACTAGAGCCTCCACGCTCACTCGTATCACATCTTGTATCTAAGCTAGAGGTGGTACAACAGGGTACTAGAGCCTCCATGCTCGTCTGTATCGCATCTTGTATCCAAGCTAGAGGCGGTACAACAGGGTACTAGAGCCTCCATGCTCACCTGTATCACATCTTGTATCCAAGCTAGAGGCGGTACAACAGGGTACTAGAGCCTCCCTACAAGGTGTCGGTTCTCCACAATAAATGATGCTTTTGCTCTGATATTGTAATCACTTATATTTACGTTACAATCACGCAGAGAAAGTTTCATCCACCCGACAACTTCTAGGGGAGGGAGGTTTCTGACATTGAATGTATGTTTGCTGTGAAAGGTTTCTGCTGTTTATCAAGTTTTCTCATTAATGTGCAGAGATTAGATTAATGAGAAATTAAAGAATTAAACTTTTCTTTTTTTATTTCCATGTAATGCTCTCAGTTGTCCAGCAGGTGGCGCAAGAGCTCCTCACACTGCCATTTTATTTTTCCTGCTGGAGAGTTGATGCTGCGTCATCCAATTCTTCAATCTTTGTTACATCACTACCTGTATGAAGTCAACCTGAGACCATTGCTAGACAACCACATGAGTAACCCCCCTCCAAGTAAACCGAACTTAGGTTTCAAGAAGTCTACCAGAAACCGTGGACCACATCAGCCAGGTAACGTGCTGTTAAGTAAGTGACATATCACCCTCCAGACCCCCCTGAGTCCATATCCACATGACCGAGAGTGAGCTGCACCTGAGATTCTCTAACGCAACTCACATTGCACGGCACATGGACTCCCCAATGGTGCGAGGTGTGGACCCCGCACATTACCCTCCACGTTCTCCCAGAAGACACACACAAAAACAGGAATGCAGTGAGATTTTAGTTTTGGACCATCGGTCCGAGTAAAAAATTGTTCATGAAACCTTTTGAGTGAATGGGTTCATTTTCCATCCGAGTTCACTCTGTCTCAGCCATGGGCAGAAATCGCGTTAGAATATCGACCGTGTGAAGACCGCCTGGTCCCAAGACACGGAGGATCTCTTTATTAAGGCGGTCTTCACACGGCCAATATTCTAACGCGATTGGTCCTTTTGCTTGCAGCTTGATCAACTAGGTTCCTCTCCCTGTTTCCTCTGCTGTTGTTGGCCCAAGACCCTGATCCAGTTGCTCCCTTAGGTGTTCCCCCTCTTAGTACCTTTGCGACCTCCTTCTAGTGCTCCCGCTCTTGGTGTCTTTCCCCCTTCCAGTTAGCACCCTTGCTCCAGTGGGCATGGCCTGCAGGAACGGACCTAGGCTCATAAAATAGGAGTGTGGCTTCTGTCCAAAAAGTTTTACCCCCTGTATATCATCAGTAAGCTCCTGAATGGACAATCACTTTAGGGTAAGGTTGGGACATCGAAAACCAATATATTGAAATCTCGATATATCGCTAATGCTTTGGCGATACTTTTCATGGATATTGTTACATCCGATATATCGGTAACCTCAATAGTTTAAGGCGATATAATATGGATTGTTGTAAAGAAGCAACCTGTCTTGTGGTCCGGTGACCGGATCTTCTTTCTTTACATTCCGCCCTTTCCTTGTGTTGTACAGGATGTAGTTTTGCTCGCGGCACTAATGAACTTATAAACAAGTTCTAGAAACTTTTGGACAGTTTGAGGAGACTTTGTCCCCAATAAGGTTTGCTCCAGGCAAAACGACTCTCAGAACAAGTGGGGTCTTACTTTAGGGTAGCGCTACATGGTGACTGCGTGAGACGTCTGATGACTAAAGATGACCGTGTCGCTTCGCTATGTCGCAAGTAATAAAAGCGATTGTGGCCGATCTGCAACCCGCAAGTTACGGCAGCGCAACAGCCGGCACAAAGCCACGCCTGCTGGATACTTCTGTCCAATCGTGTTCATTTCTTTTATATACGATCTAGCCAGAGTGACACAAAGTGGTCATGTACCCACAGCCTAAGGGTGCGTTCACACGAGCGTATAAACGGCGCGTTTTTGCGCCCAATCGTATATATGTGACCATCTGAGGCGTTGGTTTCGAATGTATTCGTTCGCACGGGCGATTTTACGGCGCGTAAAAACGGCAACCCGAAAAAAACGGAACATACGCGACCGAAATACGCGCCAACGCATATTCGATGGCCGAAAAGATAGTTTGCAAAGTAGGAACAAACGATAATACGCTTTCTAGCTCTGATCATGATCGCCAAAAAACGTTCTTTACGGCGATTATACGCTGCGCATGTGCGAACGTAAATACGCCTACGCTCGTGTGAATGCACCCTAAATGTTCACGGGGCCTGAGAGCAGCTCAAGTGAAAGGGACTGACCTGCTATACCAGGCACAGCCACTATACAGTGTACGGCACTGTGCCTGGTAACCACTGAAGCTCACTGTGCTAATCGTAGGGGTCCTGAGCGTCGAATCCCCACCAGTCTTATATTGCTGGCCTAGCCTGAGGATTTTAAAAACGGATGGCACACGGACTGCATAAAAACCAAATACGGAGGCTTTGAGTGCCAGCTTGGCACATATGCCACTCCAATTTTGTGAACACCCCAGCCATTCCACAAAGCCCCGAGGAGGCAAGGCTCACTGCATGGGGCTACTTATCAGGTTCTGTAACCCCCACTAGTTCTGGTGTCATAGCCTTGTGACTGGCCCCTTTAAATCCTGTTTTAACCCTTTAACCCCTTGCTTACATCACACAATGAACAGGACGCTGATTGGTCGAACAATTTGTAATTTATATGGATTAAAAATAAAATATGCAGGGGCGTAATTCTCTGGAAGAATCTGCGGACGTGCGAACCGTATGGCATAACCTTATGGACCTCATTACTCCAGGGCGAACGGGTCATGGCGGTGACAGATCAGGATATGGGGGAGGATCAGACGGGGGGGTTGTGATATGAAGTGACAAATGACATGTACATAAAATAGTTTTGTTTGCTGTTCTTTTCTTTTTTTCGGGAGCTGGCATGGAAGTCTACAGCTGCGGCGGCTTCTATCCGGACATGTCCTCCCGCTGCTCCTTGTTCCTGCGAACCTCTGCTGCATGAAGCTCCTGAAACAATATAAAGAGAGACTGTCATTCAATGGGTTAAGACTTCCTAAAGTTGGACTAATACATTTGGCGTGGGTTAGTGGTAGTTTCCATTCATTGACAGCAAGCAGATATCTTGAAGAAATTGAGGAAAAAGCTATTTAAAGTGAGCAAATTCACAATTCTGATTGTTGCGGGGTATTGTACAGTTACAATCAATATTATTCGTCCCCCCAATGCAAACTAGGTTTACTTGCTGAGTCTACAAACTGAACAAGAACAATTTAAATAGCTCAGTCCAACTACTATAATTAATGGTAAATAATTAAAAATTCAACACAAAAGGACACTTTTACTGACTCAGCAGTCTCAGAATTATTCAACCCCCTGAATAGAATTCCTCATTAGGGCATACATTTGTAAATCCGATCTTGTCTCAAGCACACCTGGTGCAACTAATCAAGAGGTTCATTACTCGCATCAGGTGTGTTTAAGATAAAACACATCAAATATCTAGACTGGCGAGAGCTTTGTTGCCTGTGACGTTTGATTGCTTGTTAGCCATATTTCTAAGCCAAGAGAGCGGTCCAAAGAATAAAGAGAAGACATCATTGCCTTGAACAATCAAGGAAAAGGATACAGAAAGATGGTGAGGGCGCTGAATGTTCCTAGAGATACACAAGTCCAAAGTTTCAGGAACACGGGCTGAACTACCCGGACATGGGAGAAGGATGAAGCTACCACCAGATTCTCTGGAGTCTCAGCCAGGACTTTATATGATCCTGCATACATTCTCTATACAAATGTATAGGGCTCGCGCTGCGTAGTATGCCGAGACATAGAGCATGCTGCAATCAATTTTTTTGGTGTATCAACACGGAGTGTCTACATGCTCATTGACTCTATCCATCACGTATTACGCGGCCATGCATTGCACGCGTAATACGTGGGGAAATAAACGCCCGTGGCCATGAGCCCTGAATGCAGTCCCCCCTTGTTCTGATGCTGTACACTGCTGAACAAGGTCGCCCTGCATTGTCTAGACCGCTGCTTGCCTCATCGTCTGCTACCTGCCCAGCTCTGCTACATTGCGCTGCTACCCTCACAGTTGTGCTATATCATCATCAAGCCTTGTTTAACCGTCTGTGATGCTAGCTACACCATGATGGCCAATCTGATCATAGTTTCAAGGATCCACGAAACAACAGCTGAAGTGTTGTTACAGTATACTCAGGCCATGGATCGAGCTCCACAGCACAGGCGACGGTCCATGGACTTCTAGGATCTCGGAAATGTCATCTCCCAATGTCAGCTAGAGCTTTCCCAGTCACTAAGGTCTATTCTCATATGGATGCCCTTCAGAAGGCACACGTGTCATCTCCTGCTTCTGGGTTCAGCATCCTCTTCAAACCCTCAACCTCATGATGGGAACCCAAAGACCCGTCCGGGACTTCAGATTCAATGCCCCATTCAGTTTGGACATTGTGCTCCTCTTCTTGGACCAAGTGTTGATTGCCTGCACATGGTCACTGCCCACGGGTGAAGCTCTGGCCGCGGCATCGCCCTTTTGGGAACGTGGCGATCTGGTTGTGTCTTCACTGCGGTGTTTTCTTGCTATGTGCCAGGTTGTGCCACCTTCAATGCTGCTGCCCTATTGTGCCAGCGCACTTCCACAGTCGGACTATATGTCATCAAATTCTACACCTCAGCGTCAGATTTATCCTGGACCAATGAAGCCTTGCAGGCCGTGTTCTCCTCCGGTCTCGCCCTCCATAGTAAACCCCTTCAGGACCAGATACCTTTTAGGGGTTTTACCCATCTGGTGGTTTTACAGCCCTATTTTTTTCTTCAGCTAACACAATTATTTTTGCTGTCTTTTTTTTGGGCTATTTTTTAATAAATTTTTTTCACTGACTTTTTTTTCCGTTCTTTAGTTTTATTAGGGGTAAAAAGTAGAGATGAGCGAGTATACTCCCTAAGGCACATTACTCGAGCGGGTAGTGCCTTAGCCGAGTATCTCCCCGCTCGTCTCTAAAGATTCGGGGGCCGGCACGGGTGACAGGTGAGTTGCGGCAGGGAGCAGGGGGGAGAGAGAGATCTCCCCTCCGTTCCTTCCCGCTCTCCCCCGCCGCTCCCCACCCCCCGTCGGCCCCCGAATCTTTAGAGACGAGCGGGGAGATAATTGGCTAAGGCACTACTCGCTCGAGTAATGTGCCTTAGCGAGTTTACTAGCTCATCTCTAGTAAAAAGCTAAAAAAAAACCCAGTTTTTCTTAATTTATAGTTGTTTATTCTTAAAATGAGTATATTATGCTTAAAAAGTACAGGAATGGGTTCCTCATTTTGTTTTGTATAGTCTTTTTTTTATTTCACACTTTTCTACTGTAATTGGGGCATCAGTAGGAGCAGCAGCCTTAGGAGCTGCAATTACAGGGGAAATCATCTCCCTCTAGTAACAGTAGTCACAATCAGAGCTGATCTGGATCTGCTAGGACCCTGCAGCTCTGCTGTGGCAGGGGACACCCGGCGGTCACGTCATCGCCGGGTTCAATAAGGGAAGTAACACTTCCGCTTTCTCTCTTCCCGACATAGCGCTCATCGAGTGCTGTGCAGCCTGTAAAGCAGAAGGCAGAAGAGGCTTAATTATCGTCTGGGATTAAAGCCCAGGACCAAGTGCTCTAAATTTACGGTGCTTAGTCCTAAAGGGGTTAAAGATGAACTGGCTGGGTGAAATATTCCCTCCTCTCTGGATGATTTAATTTCTCCCTCTACCCAAGAGGATCTGTGTTTCAGAAATAAAGATCTAAAGAAAAGGAGAGCCTTTTATGCTTCTCCCGCCAGATATCAGTTCCTGCCAATCCGAAGTTTCCTTCTGCATATGACTCTTATTCTTCAATGGAACTTGGTCATGTTACCGTATCTTCTGCAGGAAGATCCAGCATGTTGCCTATTGGCCTATGTCTTTACTGTGTTCAGAGGGGTCGTCTTCACCCAAGCTGTCCAGTTTGTCCTCCAAGACCTGGAGAACCTGCCAGCTATAGCAAAAGAGATGGGCTTAGTGTGGGTGCAACTGACATCGCCCCTGTGAGAGAAAGGATGCCAGCGGACACTTGAAGTGTTGGCCGTATTTCCTTTGTCCCTGAACCATCCCATTGAAATTGTGAACCTGGTTTACTCGAGCCAGAGCCAACTCAGCAGCGCTACAGCGGTGATCCCCAACCCTACCAGTCTGTCCAGAGAAGACGTCTCTGAAGAAAGAGCATCCTCATCACTTGACAAGAGTGGCAGCAGTTCTCAATAAGTCGCCACCACCAGCTGTGTTCCTCAGTACCATTGGTTGTGCCCAGTCTGCTGGCAGTGCCTGCTGAGTGTCTTGCACTTCCAAGTCCACCACTAGAGGTGTCTGCACTTCCAAGTCTGGTGCCCATGTGTGTTGAGCCTTCTCTGCAGGGACACATTGAGAAGGATGCTTTCTCCTATTACACTAATCATAAGGCTAGTTGCAGGTCATCGTTTTGGCACCGTCCTTCTGCATCTCTGCGGACTTTGCACCATATTGCTGGGATTTCCTTGCACGCCTCTGGGGTCTCAGCCAGGTCATTATATGATTCTACAAGCATGTCTTGATAATCTGCCTGAGTATCAATGCAGTTACTCCTTGTTATGGTGCTGTAAACTGCTAAACCAGGTCACCTTGCATTATCAAGTCTTCTCTAGCCTGCTACTTGCTGGGCTCTGCTACATCGTCTGCTACTGGCATTGCTCTGCTACATCTTTTGATACCTACACAGTTCTACTACATCATTGTCAAGCCTTGTCTGGCTGTCCGTGGTGCTCACTACTCTGTGATCACCTATCTGATCATGGTTCTGCGGATTCACTAAAAAGCACCTGATGTAGGTGTCATTACAGAGAAAGAATGAAGCAAACACTTTAAAGAACCACCTGCCTACAGTGAAGCATGGCGATGGCACGGTGATGCTATAGTGAAGCATGGTGGTAGCTCAGTGATGTTATAATGAAGCATGGCGCTGGCTCGGTGATGTTATAATGAAGCATGGTGGTGGCTCAGTGATACTACAGTGAAGCATGGTGGTGGCTCAGTGATGTTATAATGAAGCATGGCGCTGGCTCGGTGATGTTATAATGAAGCATGGTGGTGGCTCAGTGATACTACAGTGAAGCATGGTGGTAGCTCAGTGATGTTATAATGAAGCATGGCGCTGGCTCGGTGATGTTATAATGAAGCATGGTGGTGGCTCAGTGATACTACAGTGAAGCATGGTGGTGGCTCAGTGATGCTATAGTGAAGCATGGCGGTGGCTCGGTGATGCTATAGTGAAGCATGGCGGTGGCTCAGTGATGTTATAATGAAGCATGGTGGTGGCTCAGTGATACTACAGTGAAGCATGGTGGTGGCTCAGTGATGCTATAGTGAAGCATGGCGGTGGCTCGGTGATGCTATAGTGAAGCATGGCGGTGGCTCAGTGATGTTATAATGAAGCATGGTGGTGGCTCAGTGATACTACAGTGAAGCATGGTGGTGGCTCAGTGATGCTATAGTGAAGCATGGCGGTGGCTCGGTGATGCTATAGTGAAGCATGGCGGTGGCTCAGTGATGTTATAATGAAGCATGGTGGTGGCTCGGTGATGCTACAGTGAAGCATGGCGATGGCTCGGTGATGCTATAGTGAAGCATGGCGGTGGCTCGGTGATGTTATAATGAAGCATGGTGGTGGCTCGGTGATGCTACAGTGAAGCATGGCGGTGGCTCAGTGATGTTATAATGAAGCATGGCGGTGGCTCAGTGATGTTATAATGAAGCATGGTGGTGGCTCAATGATGCTATAGTGAAGCATGGCGGCGACCCAGTGATGATACAGTAAAGCATGGTGGTGGCTTGGTGATGCTATAGTGAAGCATGGCGGTGGCTCAGTGATGTTATAATAAGGCATGGTGGTGGCTCGGTGATGCTACAGTGAAGCATCGTGGTGGCTCGGTGATGCCACAGTGAAGCATGGCGGAAGCTTGGTGATGCTACAGTGAAGCATGGTGGTGGCTCAGAGATGTTATAATGAAGCATGGTGGTGGCTCAGAGATGCTACAGTGAAGCATAGCGGCGACCCGGTGATGCTACAGTGAAGAATGACGGGGGCTCGGTGATGCTACAGTGAGGCATGGCGGTGGCTCGGTGATGCTATAGTGAAGCATGGCGGGGGCTCGGTGATGCTACAGTGAGGCATGGCGGGGGCTCGGTGATGCTACAGTGAGGCATGGCGGGGGCTCAGTGATGCTACAGTGAGGCATGGCGGGGGCTCAGTGATGCTACAGTGAAGCATGGTAGGGGCTCAGTGATGCTACAGTGAAGCATGGCGGGGGCTCGGTGATGCTACAGTGAGGCATGGCGGGGGCTCGGTGATGCTACAGTGAAGCATGGCGGTGGCTCGGTGATGTTACAGTGAAGCAGGGCGGTGGCTTGGTGATGCTACAGTGAGGCATGGCGGGGGCTCAGTGATGCTACAGTGAGGCATGGCGGGGGCTCAGTGATGCTACAGTGAAGCATGGTAGGGGCTCAGTGATGCTACAGTGAAGCATGGCGGGGGCTCGGTGATGCTACAGTGAGGCATGGCGGGGGCTCGGTGATGCTACAGTGAAGCATGGCGGTGGCTCGGTGATGTTACAGTGAAGCAGGGCGGTGGCTTGGTGATGCTACAGTGAGGCATGGCGGGGGCTCAGTGATGCTACAGTGAGGCATGGCGGGGGCTCAGTGATGCTACAGTGAGGCATGGCGGGGGCTCAGTGATGCTACAGTGAAGAATGGCGGGGGCTCGATGATGTTCTGGGGCCGCTCTGCTTCCTCTGGAACTGGAAACCTGCAGCATGTGGAGCTCAAAATTGATTCCATCAAGTATTAGGAAATCCGAGGAGAAAATGTCAAGATTTCTGTAAGGAAGCTGAAGCTCCGGCGTCATTAGACCTCCCAACAGGACAATTATCGCAGCAGACCTCACAGTCCACCAAGACTTGGTTACCTGGAAGATTCTGGAGTGGCATCACAGTCGCCTGACCTGAACCCCATAGAAAATCTTTAATGGGATGTGAATATTCATGACCTGGAGGCCAGTGTCCATGCGGAACGGGGTAAGACTCCTGAGGAGCGCTGTCAGAAGCTGCTGTCTGGCGATGCATCAAAGTACTAAAGCTGTTTGTCATGGGGGGGGGGGGGATAATCATGAGAAGGTAGGAGTCAGTAAAAGTGGACTTTTGTGGTGTATTTTTGATAAACCCTTGTTGTGTTCAGCCATTTACATTTTCCTTGTTTGACTGTTTTGTGTAAATTTGGTAAATAAACTGAATTTGTAATAGAGGCAATAAGTATGATTGGAGCGGCACGATACAAAACCCACCGCCGCTGTCGCACTCCCTGTTTTCTTTGTGGAGGCTTCTTTATTTGTCTATACGATATATATTAGAAAAAAAACCTTGATGGATCCCCAAATAAAGAGAAACCAGTACCTTTTCACGGAGACGCTCCCTGAGAGCCGCCAAGTGGGCTTCACGTATCTCCTGGCTCAGCTCCATCTTGTAGTTGAGTTTTTCCTCAGCCATTC
This sequence comes from Eleutherodactylus coqui, assembly GCF_035609145.1. Lineage (NCBI taxonomy): Eukaryota > Metazoa > Chordata > Amphibia > Anura > Eleutherodactylidae > Eleutherodactylus > Eleutherodactylus coqui. The sequence goes on from NC_089849.1 coordinate 12,344,248, forward strand.
GGCTGAAGTTGTTGTTGTCTTCTATTGCCCTGTGCAGAACGTCCCTCTCGTGTTCCCTCTTCTCAGCAAGCTGCTTCAGCACCTGAGCTTCCTGGGTCTAAGAGGAAAAAGACAAGTCATATGGTAGAAAAAGTCCATATATACCAAAAGATGCCCAGGTTATACAGGCTGTATACATATATATGAATATACAGGAGATACCCAGGTTATACCAGCATGCTCCATATTGTTATATACAGGAAGATGTAGAACTTATACCAGCTGTACATATATAATTATATACAGAAGATACCCAGGTTATACCAGCATGCTCCATATCACTATATACAGGGAGGTGTATATCTTATATGAGCTATCCATATATATTTATATACAGAAGATACCCAGATTATACCAGTATGGTCCATATCACTATATACAGGGAAATGTATAACTTATACCGGCCGTACATATATAATTATATACAGGAGATACCCAGGTTATACCAGTATGGTCTAGATCACTATATACAGGATGTATAACTTATGCCAGCTGTACATATATATTTATATACAGAAGATACCCAGGTTATATCAGCATGGTCAATATCACTATATACAGGCAGGTGTATATCTTATATGAGCTATCCATATATATTTATATACAGAAGATACCCAGATTATACCAGTATGGTCCATATCACTATATACAGGGAAATGTATAACTTATACCAGCCATACATATATAATTATATACAGGAGATACCCAGGTTATACCAGCATGCTCCATATTGTTATATACAGGGAGATGTAGAACTTATACTAGCTGTACATATATAATTATCACTATATACAGGGAGGTATATATCTTATACGAGCTATCCAAATAATTATATATAGAAGATACCCAGATTATACCAGTATGGTCCATATCACTATATACAGGGAAATGTATAACTTATACCAGCCGTACATATATAATTATATACAGGAGATACCCAGGTTATACCAGCATGCTCTAGATCACTATATACAGGATGTATAACCTATGCCAGCTGTACATATATATTTATATACAGAAGATACCCAAGTTATACCAGTATGGTTCATATCACTGTATACAGGATGTATAACTTATACCAACTGTATAATTATATACATGGGAATGTAGCGACATGGGACAACAGGTGATTGGTGGGTCTTGGGTGTCAGAACCACAAGGATCTGGTATAGATGATCTATCCTGAGGACAGGTGATCAATAAAAAGAGTATTGGAAACGCCCTATAAAGATACCCCGTCCACAAGTTACCTTCCTCCTCTCCTCAGCAGCCTCCAACCTCTTTTGTAGTTCTTCCAAGGAAACCTCCCTTTTCCTGGGAGAGATGGCCAGTGGGGGACCATCCGGGGACAAGTCTGAAGGAGATTTCAAGATCACCTCGAAGCTCTGTCCTGACGACCTCTTATTGAGCTCCTTCACCTCCATGTCTGTGGACACACAAGACCATCATCAGTATCATGTCACTGAGTTAAGGTGCTCTTAGAAGGGTACAAGAGCTTTTCTGACCTTCATACTCATAGATTGTCTTGGGGTGAGGCTGCGAGTAGAAGCAGGAGCAGATAAGGGACAGCATAGACAGCTCCTTCATCTTCTCTTTGTAGGCTGCAAGAGAAGAGGGGTGACTAAGTTAAGAGGCCCATTGCTGGTGACACCACATCATACTCATACTCATTGCCAGAGAATCGTACTTGATAATACGCTGCATATTTGCCAACCTACTCAGAGCTCCCTCCTCACTGCATTGTAACATTAGCTCGCCATCGGATGTGCGCAGTACAGTTTTTTGGTTTTTTTTTCAAACTCCTGCTTTACCCGCGTCATCACAATGTCAAATGCTGAAGGATCGTGGATTAGACGGCTTCCATTGACTTCAATGGAAGCCATCTGTGCAAAAATGGAGCGTGCTGCAATTTTTCATGTGCATGAAGAATCACTTTTCCATAGCATGTTATGGGCGATATTTGCTGCGGAATCTGGAGGTGGATGCCTCCTCCGGATTCCGCAATACAAATAAGCCCCTGTGCATAAGGGCAAGGAAAAGAACCAAGCCCAACATAAAGGATTGCCTAGACCAGTGATGGCGAACCTTTTAGAGACCGAGTGCCCAAATTGCAACCCAAAACCCACTTATTTACTGCAAAGTGCCAACATGTCAGGGGGCGGGGCTTATCACGACGTAAGATTTTACCTCCGTCGTTCTTAAAAAGACAGGGCCGCTTCAAAATAGACTGTGGGCAGATTTTGACTGCTTTTTGGATGCGAAAATACTGCAGAATGTCCTCAGTGGAACTTTATGTGGAAAACTCTGCAGCATTTCCGCATCCAAAAAGCAGTCAAAATCTGCATGCTGTCTATTTTGAAAGAGCCCTGCCCATTTCCGCCACATGTAAGCATACTCTAGCAGTAATAGTGACCCCCCACAGCGGCCCCCAGCGATAATAGCGACCCCCCCACAGCGGCCCCCAGCCTAATAGTGGCATCCCACAGTGGCCCCGAGCCTAATAGCGACATCCCCCAGCGACCCCCAGCCTAATAGCGACATCCCACAACGGCCCCCAGCCTAATAGCGACATCCCACAGTGGCCCCAAGCGTTATAGCGACCCCCCACAGCGGCCCCCAGCGTAATAGTGACATCCCATAGCGGCCTTCCCTTCCCCACTCACAGTTGTGGTGCGCTCTTCTCCTGCACCTCAGCCTTTGCCGCCACTGTCCTCTGTCCCAGCGCTGTCCTCCATGCCGGGGCCGCTGGCCAAGCCCTGCGCTGCCTGTGCCGGCGCTCCCAGCCTCGCCTCAGCCCTCCGCCCCCAGCCAATCAGAAGCTGGGGCGTGAATCAGGTGTATTATGTCGCCACCCCTTACTTCTGGTGGCGACATAATACACAAGTACCGAGTACATATTAACTTTTTCCACAACACTTCTGCCCTATTCAGCAATTCCAGCAACCTGCTGAATAAGACAGAAGTGTTGTGGAAAAAGTTAATATGCTTACCAAGGAGACGTCGGAGGAGGAGGAGGATCCCGGCTGCACACTGACATTGCAGTGTGCGCCGGGATCTGTGCTGCTAGCAGCGCAGCTGAGTGAATGCCAGCAGAGGAGCCACAGCCCCTGCCGGTATTCAAAAGTGGTGAGCGGCCGATGGTGCCGCGTGCCAGTAGGGAGGGCTCTGCGTGCCGCCTCTGGCACGCGTGTCATAGGTTCGCCACCACTGGCCTAGACTGACCCTCAGCTGTGTTAGCAGGGCTAGGATAGCAAATTAAATAACTGGCCCAAGGGCCCTCTGTACCTCGCAGAGGATTGCTATACTCGTGAACTATAACAAACGTTCTGCTGTGTGAACAGGACAAGGTGACAAGAAGCAGGAACTGACCCAAGGGAACTATTTAGCTCACATAGGCTTGCCCACACTGACACTCAGCTATGTGAGCAGGACCAGAACTGACCCAATGGTACTTTCTTGCTCAGAGAAGATTGTTTAGATGGATACATTATAAGAGACTTGTAGCTGTGTGAGGACTAGTCAAAGATGATAAGAAACTGACCTAGGAGAACTATTTAGCTCACAGAGGATTCCCTGGACTGACCCTCCATGAGAGGGACTGGAATTGTCCCAAGAACATTGTTTAGCTCACAAGGATTGTCTAGATGTATACATGTATACATTGTAACAGAACTAAGCTGTATCAGGACTGTGTCAAATGAGGCAAGAAATTGACCTACGGATATGGTTGACTCACAAGGGATTGCCTGGACTGACACATTGTAACATTATAGAAGCAGAAACCAAAAAGTGGCAACAGCACTCATAATACATTTACTATCAGTAGTATACATCCCTATAATAAATACTCGAACCACATTAAATGATGATTTGATCAAATTATATCCCAAGAGCCTTGCATTATGTAATGTGGTTCGAGTATTTATTATAGGTATGTATACCATCTATAGTAAATGTATTACGAGTGCTGTTGCCGCTTTTTGGTTTCTGCTTCTATTGTATGTAGCAGCCATGGTTTAACATGCACCTATAGATTTCTATTGGGAAGTGCTGACCTATTTTAGCCTTTTTTCTACATTGTAACATATTAGCAGGAGCAGGACTAGATCAAGGACAGTAAGGACTGACCAAAGCACACTGTGCTTTCCCCACAAGAAAGTGCCTAGACTAGTATTTTAGTAAAAAAAAGCTGTGGTAGGTTTTTCATAACTGGAGCATGGATCCTATGTAGCTAACAGAGGATTGCCTGTACTCATAAATTGTAACAGACCTTCTGCTTCGTAAACATGACAAGGTGAAGAAAGGCAAGAACTGACCTAAGTGAACTATTTAGCTCACCCATGAATTGCATAGATTGATCTTCAGCTGTGTGAGAGGGAATAAAATTGGACTAAGGACATCGTTCAGCTGACAGAGGATTGTCTCTAGACATATATTGTAAGAGACCTCAGCCATGTGAGAAGGGCTAGGTCAAAGAAGGCAAAATACTGATCTAGGAGCTCTGCTTAGCTCACAGAGCATTGCTTAGACTGACCCTCAGCTGTGTGAACAGGAGTAGAACTGGACGGTATTAGTGCGTCTTGACGCCACCGGAAGCTAGGGGTTTGACAGGAGTAACGCCCCTCTCACACTCCCAGCTACCGATTGGCTAAAGTAAGAAAGGTCCTAGCAGCACAGTGGCGATAGATTGTCCCAGCTTTAGCCTGAGGGTTACTATAGTTCTTAGGCCCCCTGTCCACGGACGTGATTTTGCCGGCAGTAAATCAGCGGCGAATCACGCGGTCTGAAGCTTTCCATAGAGTTGCTATGGAAAGCGCCAGCACCGTGTCCACGAGCAGAGAATCACTGCAATTCTCCACTCGCTGACATGCTTACATTACCTGGAAATGCTGCCATGTTACCGGTGTAAGATGGCAGCATTTACATGTCATAATGGAAGCCTCTGTGCTCCGTCCCGGGCAACATCAGTGGCATGCGGGCTACGCGCCCGGCCGCTCACCTCTCTGTGTTATGTTGCACCTCCCTCGCGACCGGCGGCAGTGATCTCTGTTCCGCCGCACGCGTAACACCTCTGTCAGGCCAGACGCTGACATCTCTCACTTTTCAGCTGTGCCTCCATTCTGCACGGCGGCCGCTCACTTTGTTGATGGCGCACAGCTTTTCTACTGTCACGGGGGGCTGTGGGGGTTCGGCCTTCTGCCCCCCTGCCCCCGTCGCCGCTACAGTGCTGGCGGCGGCTGTATGCCTTTTTCTTTTACGGTTCTTCAATGACCTTGCAAGACCTGCCAGCCAAAAGCCTGTCCAGCCAATCAGGTACAGGGAGCGTCACCCCCCTGTCAATCTTAGCTTCACCAGGAATACCTGGTGGAGTCAAGATACACTAATAACGAACTGGACTGTATAGCACACAGAGGATTGTCTGGGTAGCTACATTATAACAGACCTCAGCTGTGTGAGAAAAACTAGAATGAAGAAGACAAATTGACCTAAGGGCACTAGTTGGCTCCCAACAGATTACCTACAGTGTAGGAGCAGGACTAGATCAAGGAAGGCAAGAACTAATCTAAGCTCACAAGAGGATGCCTAAACTGACATATTGTAAAATGTGATAGCAGGACTGGCTTATGGAAATAAGTAGCTGGTCCTTTATAGTTCAAAGAGGATTGGCTGTACTCATACATTGTAACAAACCTTCTGCTATGTGAATAGAACAATGTAATAGGAGGCAAGAACTCACCGAAGGGCACTAGTCAGCTCACACAAAACTGCCTAGACTGGCCCTCAACTGTGTGAGCAGGAGGTTGTGTGACTAGATCAAAGAAGGCAAGAGACTGATAAAGGGCACTATTTAGCCCACAGAGGATTGCCTAGACTGACTTTCAGCTGTGTGAGCGGGACTAGAACTGGTCTAAGGATACTGTTTAGCTCAAAGAGGATTGTCAAGATAGATACATTGTAACAGACCTCAGCTGTAAGAGAAGGACTAGGTCAAGGAAGGCAAGAAACTATGTGACTCACAAGGGATTGCCTAGACTGATACATTGTAACAACAGCTGTATGAGCAGGACAAGGTCAAAAGAAGAAATTAAAAGTGTGTGTCTGTGGACGAAGGAGGATCTCATCATGTGCCATGCAAGCTCTGAACCAGCACCTGTATAGAGAGGGGCACTATATGCAATATATATGTACTCTCCTTAGACATACATGTGATTTCAACATGTCGCCATAACATGTGACAGACCCCGGGCCCTGCTGTCCAGGACCAGCACCACATCCGGTGCTCAGTGTTCTAGGAATACACCTGCTGGTGACTCCAATTTCAGAAAAACAGGTAATTGAAGTATTTGATATATTACGTGTTGCAAGCAGCGATATAATGACCAGATTAAGGTGCAAGCAAGGCAACGGCGCTGAGCTGCAGACATGGCTCTGAGACTCAGATGTCACCAAGGACATTCAACGCCTCTGCCCAACATCCAGCCCTATTCAGCTGCTATGTGTAAAAGCTTCCCTCCCCTAGGGAGGAGAGAGCCTGGCGCCAGCTTTCAGCCTTAATTACCAAATGCCAGACATGACAGGCAGCTGGCAACAGAGCACACAGGCGTCCAGGGTATACAATAGGAAGATGAGGGAGATGACTGGCTACAAAGGGAATAGCAGGACAGGGACCCTTCTGCTTCATGTACACCGGACGTGGCCCGATGATGGCCTAAAATGACAATCCATGTTAATATAGGTGGTACCCATGTTAGATGGTCCTAGAGGGCAAGTGTTATATCAGAACCACATGAGAAGATACGTGTGTCACTAATTCCTTCTCTTGTGAACATTTAAATAGAAAATTAATCTATGTGAACAGCTGAGTCGCTGTGTACATACATTACATGACTTATCCTGTACTGACCCTGAATTACATTCTGTATTATACTCCAGAGCTGCACTCACTATTCTGCTGGTGGAGTCACTGTGTACATACATTACTTATCCTGTACTGATCCTGAGTTACATCCTGTATTATACTCCAGAGCTGCACTCACTATTCTGCTGGTGGAGTCACTGTGCACATACATTACTTATCCTGTACTGATCCTGAATTACATTCTGTATTATACTCCAGAGCTGCACTCACTATTCTGCTGCTGGAGTCACTGTGTACATACATCAATTATCCTGTAGTGATCCTGAATTATATCCTGTATTATACTCCAGAGCTGCGCTCACTGTTCTGCTGAGGTAGTCGCTGTGTACATACATCACTTATGCTGTACTGATCCTGAGTTACAGCCCATATTGTACTTCAGAGCTGCACTCACAGTGAATCAACTTTATAGGCAGATCAATTTTATCTGTAAATTTTAAAATCATGTTCAAGGTGGAGATTTGATATTAAATGATGACGACTTGTGTTAATACAACAGCCACTGTGATGACTAGTAAAAGTACAAATCAGTAAATCCGTGTAAAAGGACATTTTTATGCTGAAAAATCCCTCTAAAGTGCTCGTCACTAGGAGTTTCCTTTCCTTCTTATTTGCTGTTCACTGCCTGTTGTCATGTAATGTCCATCTCTAGTAAAAGGGACACTGAGATGTATTACAGTCAGTTCAAATGTTGTACATTGAAGTCTATGGAGTGGTGAGGGAGAAGAGTCAGGAAAGAGAAGCAGAGAGACTCACAGACATTGCAGAAGCTAATAGTATGTGATTTACATCTACTGCAATCACATCTGCACTGTTCAGTATTGCTGTACAGTGGAATCACATCTACACTGCTCTGTAGTGCTGTAGACAGGAATCACATCTACACTGCACAGTAGTGCTGTCCATTGGAATCACATTTACATTGTTCAGTCATTCTGTACATGGGAATCACATCTACACTGTTCAGTAGTGCTTTAAACAAGAATCACATCTGCACTGCTCATTAGTGCTGTACACTGGAATCACATCTACATTGCTCAGTAGTGCTGTAGACAGGAATCACATCCACACTGCTCATTAGTGCTGTACACTGGAATCACATTTACATTGTTCATTCATTTTGTACACAGAAATCACAGCTACACTGCTCAGCAGTGCTTTAGACGGGAATCACATCTACACTGCTCAGTAGTGCTGCACACTATCCTATTTACTGATGTCATTTCTCTGTGCACAGTGTACAAAAGACATCATAGCAAATAGTCTACACCCACTAGCTTAAGGAAGACTGAGAATTAGAGATGGAGCCCGTAAAGGGGAAAACTGGTGTTAAATACAGGATACAAGTACACCTACAGCAGTTAATGCCAAAAACTCATCTGAAAGTGTAAATACACTTTAAGCAAAAGTAGTAGTTTTTATAGTTATCATGGGGCATATTTACTTAGACTGGCTAGTGCCTCTTAATACATTTGCCAGAAATGGCAACATCTCCGTTTGCCAGATTAAAAACTATGCAAGTTCCAAACTGCCATGAGTTTCAGTTATCATTTATGTCAGCTTATGGAGTTAATAAAAGTATATGTGATGGCCTATACACCTCCATGTCCCTAAACATAAGGCTCCGCCTACTTATGGAAGAGTGTTGGGGCCCAGCGTACAACTCGAAAAAGTAACGATTTTGACACTTGCGTTGAAATTGCAACTTTTTGACTCCAGAATTTTGCAGCAAGAGGCACAATAAATACACTTGCATGACTTTTCTGTTGATCTCCTAAATGGGTAACTGAGCTGGATGACCACTACTCATCGCTGCCATTGCAATGATCATAAGTGTTGTCACCTGGCTTTTCCCAGACCCTGAATGGCATATAAATCTGAACTGCTGCATATCTATCTATCTGTCCCTTCTTTGCAATGCTCCACCTGTACCTGCGGTCTTCCCGGCCATTTCCTTTGGGCCTATACGTCTCCTCCCAGTAATTTCCATAGAATTCCAACATGCAGGTCATTCTTTTCACCATGGAAACAGCTCACTGCAAAGGGACACCAAACCTACAGCCTGTCCTCTCTCCATTTCTGTGCAATCTTTTGTTCTCTGTTATCAGTTATCTCATACTGGTGAAAGGATGTTACTGTAGTGCTCCTCATCGGGATATAAGACAGGAAATCCAGCAAACTCCCTACTCCCCTATGATTTCCATCCATGTCGATGACTAATATCCGCCGCTCCTCTTATAACGCTCCAGCACGGATGCAGCCTTTACATCCTAGGTGACTGCTATCAGCTGCCCCTCTTATAATGCTCCTCCACTGTAATAAGCTGCTGCCGGCGACCGGTTTAGAGCCCCTTTTTCCAATGCATTGTGCAGTAATGAAGCTTCACGTATTACATTCAGAGCACAGATGCAACAAAACCACCTCCCAAGAACAGGATGTACGTTCCCAGCTCCACCGCTGCTGCAGAACAGGAGACATCTTGTTTTGTGACCGGTTGCAACAGATCTAGCATTTCATCTATAGATTTTCATATACAACAGCAACAGTCGGAATTCTTCCCATTTCCTGCACCGTCCAATGCACAATAATTCCAGAGAGGTCCTACAGCTAATGACCCCCACCCTCCTTTCTTTTACTATGGCATTCTCAGTGCTCTCCACCCATCAATCCCTGCCTTGAGGTTGGACACCCAAAGCATTGCAGGCTGTGCAGAGACAATAGGAAGGGTTGGATGGCTGGAGCTTTTTCGAATACCCTAATGGTACAATTACATGCACTAGTCTGCACCATCCATCCATTGTAAGGGGGTGCAATCCCCAGGGACTGGTGCAACATATACTGAGTAGGATGAATAAAAGGCAAGATATGGAGCTGCCCTAAGAAGCAGCCACTCCCTAGGAAAATAAATATAAGACCCCTGTCATGGTATAATAGCAGCTGAGATACCTGTCTGCATGGTATTTAATGAACCAAGTGTTGACTGCCTTGTCCTTAGAAATCCCACCCATGCAGGTGGAAGACACCCAGTATAGCTGTGTGGGCGAGGGGTGCAATCAATGGCAGGAAAACAGGTTCCTACTGCATTGTGTGATGCTGCTAAAAGGGAAATTATCACCAAAAGCGAAAATGTACATGCATTGACCATAGGGGGGTGCTGATAGCTTATATGTTGATGAATGTGCATGAATAGATCATAGGTGGGGGGTCTGACTGCACATATGTATATGAATCTGCATGCATGTACCATGGGGGGGGGGTGATTGCATTCAACTATATGAGTGTGCATGCATGGACCATAGTGTGTTTGGGGGGGGGGGTGATAGCATGCATGCATATGAACATGTATGCATGGACCATGGCTGGGGGGGCTGATAGCATATATGTTGTATATAAATCTGCATGTATGGACCACAGTGTGTGTGTGTGTGGGGGGGGGGGGGGGCTGATAGCATATATGCATATGAATGTGCATGCACAGACCATGGTTGGGGGGGGGGTTGATAGCATATATGTCTATGAATCTGCATGCAAGTACCATAGTGGGGGGCGAGGGGTCTGGTTGCATGTAACTATATGAGTATGCATGCATGGACCATAGTTGGGGGGGGGCTGATAGCATATATGTATATGAATCTGCATGCGTGTATCATAGTGGGGGGGGGGGTCTGATTGTATCTATGTATATAAATCTGTATGCATGGACCATTGTGTGAGGGGGCTAATGGCATATATGAATGCATAGATCATGGGTGGCGGGTCTGATTGCATATATGTATATGAATGTGCATGCATGGACCATGGTTAGGGGTTTGATAGTGCATATATGGACCATAGTGGGGGTCTGATTGCATTTATGAATGTGCATGCATGGACCATAGTGTGTGTGGGAGGGGTCTGATTGCATATATGTATATGAATGTACATGCATAGACCATGGATGGGGGGTCTGATTGCATATATGTATATGAATGTACCTGCAAAGACCATGGATGGGGGGGGGGGGGGCTGATGGCATATATGTATATGAATGTGCATGGATATCATGTATGTATAGGCAGTGAGGATGGGCTGGTCTATATAACACATGCCTGTAGACAGCGGATGTGCTGTGGGCTCAGGTATCATTATCCTCATTATTACCACATTCAATACCTGAATGCATTAGGAGGAAGAAAATGTGATATTTGCAAGCATACAGACAGCCTCAGCCCATATAGGTAGAGGGGTGGGTATGGGTATGTGCATCGATGTGGAATACATGTCGGAGGATGCACACATATCACACACATAGCTAAGCATGCACTTCCCATCCATACAATGTAGAAATATGGAACAAGGAGCCATCCACCACACCCAGAGACCTGGCAGTCCGCAAGTATATGGGGGTCATTTATCCTCATCCCTGGATGGAGCATCTTGCTGTATAATAGCCGATGGAGGAGAAGGCTGATGCTACCAGGGCGGCTGTACAGCGCCTACCTGACACGGTGCTGACCATGGTGCTGAAAGGATGCGGCGTGGAGATGGTGCTGGGTGGCGGAGTACTGCAATGCTGTGGAAGGGAGAGGTAACGCCTGACTCAGCTCTAGGGGGATCCAGGCAGAGAGGGAGGAGGAGACAGAGGTGGAGGTGGGGTGGACGGTGCAGGAGAGAGCAGGGTGGGGGACTCCGGGTCACCCTCAATGGAGGTGGCAGCAGGAAGGCTCTGGGATCTGCTCTTATAGATTTCTGCGGCTGCAAACACTAATAGAGGTGGATGAATGCAGAGTCACACCCAGCACTGCTGCCTCCCCCAACTATTGTCAGAGCAAGGACCAACCCCCACTCTGTCAGCGCCCACCCAACACCACTATTTAATAACAGCAGTCATCTATCTATCATATTTATATAACTACTATCTACCTGTCTATATCTCTCTATTTCATATCCCTCTCCTATCTATCATATCTATTTATTTCATATCTTTCCTTCTTATACCAGATCTATCTACTATCTACCTGTCTATCTCTTATCTCTCTTTCTCTCATATATATCAATCTAATATCTATCTCATATCTATCTACCTCTCTCCTGTCTCTTTCATACCTATCTATTTATCTGTCTAATATCTATTTTATATCTCTCATATCTTTATAACTACTATCTGTCTCTTTCTATCTATTAATTTATTTCTCTAATATCTATTGCATATCTCTCTCTCTCTCTAATGCTGATAATACTCTAATACTATCTACCTGTCTAACTCATATCTATCTAATATCTATTTCATATCTATCTCATATCTAACCAGTATCTACCTGTTTATCAGATCGATCTATCTATCTATCTATCTATCTATCTATCTATCTATCTATCTATCTATCTATCTATCTATCTATCTATCTCATAGATACATAGATAGATAGATAGGTATCTTCTATCTCTCTCATTTCTATATAACTACTATCTTCCTATCTAACTCATATTTACCTGATATCTATCTATTTCATATTCGTCTCATAGCTATCTATCTCATAGCTATCTATGTCTTTCACTCATATTTATCTACTATCTCTCTCTCATATCTGTCTTTCTCCTCTCTCTGTCTCATAGATAGATATAAGATAGATAGATATCTCCTATCTCTATCATATCTATATAACTATTATCTGCTTGTCTGATTAATATCTATCAATCTAGCTATCCAATATCTATCTATGTCTCTATCTAATATCTATCTCCTATCACTCATACTGGTCTATTTCATATCTATCGCATATATATATATATATATATATATATATATATATATATATATATAAATCTCGCTCTCATATCTACTATCTCTCATATCTATCTCCTCTCTCTCATATCTGTCTCTCTTATATCTATCCCCTATCTCTCTATCTCTCCATCTGTAATGTCTTACCGGCACTGGATAGGAGCCCCGAGTGTAGCAGCCATACAGGTGACAAGAGAGTGGTCAGGATAGCCTGGAGTCAGCAACGGGAAGTATCAGTCTGCAGTACAATGGATAAGGTGGGTAACGTAGTCAGATGAAAAGCCAGGAGTCAGCAACGGGAAGTTTCGTTTTGCAGTACAATGGATTGAGGCGGGTAACGCAGTTAGAGGGAAGCCAGAAGTTGATATCAAGGAGTCTTGTAGAAATAGCAGGCTGAAGAGAAACTGGATCAAACACCGTGGAGCAGAATAATCACACAATGTGAGAATGTCAGGGCCAGACTTTTATAGGAAGTACAATTGAGACAGAGGCGAGGTCAGGACCTGAAGGCAGGAACAAAGGTAACTGGGATCAGCAAACACAGCTGAGAGGCAGGCAAGGGAACTGTCCACAGGCTGAATAGCTCAGCAGTGAGAGCCCACAGGTGGAGTGCAAGAGGTCCTGAGTTCGAGTCCTGACACCAATCTCATCCTTGTTCCTGGAGCTGTCTTACCTGGGTACCTACAGTGAAATTCCTTTGTCAGCTGAGGGGCATGAACGTTGGAGGCCGGCTCCTCTGTGACATATCCTATCCACTGGACCAGGTATTGCAGATTCCCTCTATGGTTTCTAGAGTCCTTGCAGAGGAGTTTTCTTCCAGGGAATGTGTTTTCCTTAAACGGCTTGAGTAACGACACGTGGAACACCAGATGGATTCTAAATCTGCCAGGGAGCAGATTTAGACTTGGCCCACTTTTGTGGAAATCTTAAAAGGCCGGATAAATGTTTGCCCCAATTTAACCACACCTTTTCTCCCACCTGGAAGCAGGGGCAGTTTGCCGGTGTTTTTCTGCCACCACTTTGTAAGCATCTTGGGCCTCCCTTTAATGCTTCTTTTAACTCTTTCTGAGTTCTAACCAATGCTGTCAGTCTGTGGGTGACAGTCGGCACAGGAGTGTTGATAAGGAGGCCAGGAATAAAGGCAGGATGCATTCCATAATTAGCGTAGAACGGAGTCCAACATTATTATTGGTAATCTCTGCTGTCAATAAGTAATCCACCCAATCGTCCTGGAGATGGGAGATGAAGCAGTGGAGATACTGCTCCAGAGTCTGATGTGTTCTTTCGGTCTGGCTGTTAGACTGCGGATGAAAGGCAGAGGAGAGCTTCATGGTGGTTACCAGGGCTGTACAGGAGTGTTTCCAGAATTTTGAGGTGAACTGAACCCCTCTGTCAGAGACCACATCATCAGGAATTCCATGTAGTCGGAACACGTCCCGTATCATCAACTCTGGGTGTGCTGGGTGGGGAGAATCTTTTCCATGGGGATGAAGTGAGCCATCTCCGTAAGTCAGTCCATGACCACAAGGATGGTAGTCATCCCTTTTGGGGGGGGGGGGGGATCCACTATAAAGTCCATAGATATAGATACCCATGGCATGGATGGGACTGGAAGGGGCTATAGCAAACCCAGAAAGCGAGCTCGTGGTGTCTAGTTCCAAGCACATACTTCCCAAGAAGTGACATACTTCTTTATATCATTCCTGCAGTCAGGCCACCAGAAGCAGTGAAGTAAAAGTTCTAAAGTCTTTGTGACCCCAAGGTGACCGGCAAGTTTGGAGTTGTGGACTAGTTTAAGGACTTCGAATCAAATAGCCTTGGGAACATATAGTAGTTGTTGTTCTTGCCTCCAAAGCCCATCTGTAAAAAAAGCTTCACATCTTAGAAGGATGACTCAAGAGTGGGTCTTTTTCGTATCCTCCCTTAAGCTTTGTTAGAAAGTCTTCATAGTGCAGGATGTCCAAAACATTTTGGGGGACAGAAATGCATCTGCCTTGCCATTTCAGGAACCAGGGCTGTAGGACACAATGAAATTAAACCTGGAGAAGAACAAAGCCCATCCTGTTTGTCTAGCAGATAACCTTTTGGCAGTACAGAGAAATTCAAACTTTTTATGCTCAGTAAGAACTATTACTGGCCAGAAGTTCCCTGTTCCTGATGTCATAGTTTTTCTCCATGGGTGATAAGGTGGACAGAAATGCACAAGTATGTAGTTGCCTCTCATCTCTGACTAGCTGTGACAGGACAGCTCTCACAGCAGAGTCAGAGGCGTCCACCTCTACAACAAAAGGCAATTCTGGTCTTGAGTGAATCAGTACTGGTGCTGAAGTAAAAATCGTCTTTAGTTTCCAAAGCGGCTTGTGCCCCTGGGGACCAGGAAAACATGTGCAGTTTCTTTGTGACGGAGGTGATGAGGGGGATGACGTTTGAGAAGTCCTTGATAAATCCTTTGTAAAGGTTCGCGAAACCAATCAGGTTCTGTACTTCCTTCAAATTTCTTGGAATTGGCCAAAACAGGATGGCTTTAATGTTGCTGGGGTCCATACTTAAACCGTCTTGAGAGATAATGTATCCCAGGAATTGCATTTGGGTCTCTTCAAACTAACACTTCTCTAGTTTGATGTAGAGGTCATTCTTTTGAAGTCGTTCTAAGACCACTCGAACATGCCTGCAGTGTTTCTCCAAATTGTCAAAGAAGATGAGGATGTCGTCGATATATACCACTATGAATTGATCCAACAGGTCTCGAAATACATCATTGATAAAGTGCTGGAAGGCAGCGGGAGCATTGCAGAGACTGAAAGTCATCACTAGAGCCTTGAAGTGTCCATATCTTATTCTGAAAGCTGTCTTCCATTCATGTCCAGGGCAGATCCATACCAGATTATATATTCCTCTGATGTCCAGTTTAGTTTAGTAAAGACTTTAGCTGCTAGAAGCCTCTCCAGCAATTCTGGGATTAATGGGAGAGGATAGCGATTCCTAATAGTAGTCTTGTTTAGTTCTTGGTAATCAATGCACGTTCAAAGAGTAGAATTTTTCTTTTCAACAAAGCAAATGGATGCTCCCACCGGGGAGGAAGAGGGCTTTTAACTCTGGTTCTAAGAATGTAAAATGAAAAAAAAGGGTTGGTACCGTGTTAGCCAGTAGAGCAAATTGTGATTGTTCTCAGCAAGAGAAATCAAGTAATCTTGTAGATATGATAGCTTTTAATGGCTACCCTTTATCAGGCTAAATGAAACTGATTTGGATGGGGCACATATATATACATATACAAATGCAGAGATGACATCCCTCTTGACACTACTAGACAAGCTTAGCAGAGAAATAAATACTTAATCAGTCCACTGAGGTAAGGAATGTGATTATGATGTCTGTTATCTCTCCTTTAACCCTGCACATAAAGAAGATGGAACAATAGTTCTGCACCACCACCTATTGGATGGCGGCATTCTTTCAAATCAATTTTTGAATTTTTATAAAGTTTAAAAAAAACCAACAATGATTGGGAAAAGGACATTCCTCTTGACCTCCTTCAGACCTTTCATATTCTCCACCTATGCAAGAATCTCGCTCTGAGATTTATTCCATTCTTGAGGGTATCAAAAATAGCCATAAATTTAAACTCCCAAATTCTTCTGTGACGTTGCAACTTGAAGTTGCCCTTTAGTATGATAACTCCTATCTGCTTTATGCTGTGTCTCTGTTGTCCCTGACCACAAAAATGTTTTGCCACAGGTAATGAAACTCCATCATACCCTACACACGGATGACTGTCTGAGAATTAATTTACTGGACCCTCCCCTTCTGTGTTACAGGCAACCCCCAAATCTGAGGAACACAGCAGGACTATAAGATCCCTTGGATATTCACATGTTCCACATCCAATGTTGTGTACCTTATCTGGTGCAGTGAATGTCCTGTTGGGGGGCTTTATATCAGGGAAACAGGACAAAAACTGAGAGCCAGGATGAGATCTCATCGCCACTCAATTATAGAGGAAAAGACGGAATTACCTGTGGCAATACATTTTTGTGCTCAGGGACACAGCATAGAGCAGATGTGAGGGCAACTTCAAGTCTCAGCATCACATAAAAATTGGGGAGTGTAAATTTATGGCCATTTTTGATACCCTCAAGAATGGAATGAACCTTGGAGCGGGATTCTTGCATAAGTGGAGGATATGAAAGGTCTAAAGGAGGTCAAGAGGAATGTTGTCTTTCCAATCATGTTTTTTTTCTTGTTTTTTTTTAAACTTCATAAAAATTCAGAAATTGATTTGAAAGATTGCCGACATCCAATAGGTAGTGCTGCAGAACTATTGTTCCATCTTCTTTATGTGCAGGGTTAAAGGAGAGATAACGTACATCATAAAAATGTCACATTCCTTAGCTCAGTGGACTGATTAAGTATTTATTTCTCTGCTAAGCTTCTCTGGTAGTGTTTTAATTGCAAATCAGTCTCAAATTTCTGTGTGTGAACATTTGTATTTCGATCAAGAGGGGTGCCGTCTCTGTATTTGTATATATATGTGCCCCATCCAAATCAGTTTCATTTAGCCTGATTAGAGGTTGTAAATACGCCCAAATGGAATACAAGATCCAGGGAGCAGCTCTATAGGACAGTCATATAGCCGATGAGGTGGCAGCTGGTCAGATTTCTTCTTCTTTTTCTGTAGACATCCCTGAACATCTGGTAGTGAATTGGTAACTTTTGAAAGTTCTGTTGACCATCCTCAGGGTCTTGCATTGGTTTAAAGGCGGATGGTGTTATCTGGCAGCTCTCTTTACAGTATTCTGAAGGGAAGACAATGGTCTTTGTTTCCCAGTTGATAGAGGGATTATGGTTATAGAACCAGTGAATAAAGAAAATCACTGGAAATTTAGGGAATGAGATGAGCTAGAAGCTGATCGTTTATTCATGGTCAGGTTTCATGCAGAGCTCCAGTTCGATTGTCTTCCGTGTGACAGGTCCCAAGGACAAGGGTGACCCATCCACGGTTTCCATATTAATTGGTATGGGCTTATGCATCTTCTGATTACCCATTAAGATCTCTATTGGCAGGACAAAGTAGTGGAGTGGGGGAAGGGTTTTCATACCGTTTTGAACTACTGCTGTAAAGGTGTGTTTGGTGATGTTCCCTTTTTTCCCGACAGCTTGATCGGTCTTGGTCTTGATATTGGCTAGGGTGAGAGTCCTTTGGGACATTTTTGGACAGTTTAAGGCATAATGTCCCAAGCTTCCACAGTAACGGCACAGATATTCAGCATGGCGCCTTTCTCTTTCAGTAGTGGAGAGGGGTTTGCGGACTACGTCAACCTGCATCGGTTCTAGTGCGGATTCAGTCCTCGGATGGGTACTCAACGTAGATTGACTGAAGGAGTAAGAGGCGTTGGTTCCCAAACCACACAGTCTCTCTTTTTGACGCTCGGAAGGTCTTTGGTCAATCTTGATGCACAGCTGAGTGAAGTCTTCCCTGTTATCAGGAGTCATCCTTTACCCACTCAGATAATCCCCAATGGAATTGGCTCTGTTGTGCAGCTGGATTCCATCTAGTGTTATTTGCCCATCAACGAAATTCCGCCATATACTCTGCAACGGAACGTCCAGCTTGTCGTAGGTTATGTAACCTCCCTTCAGCCGTGGCACAACAGTTTAGGTCATCAAAGATTTCACCCATAGCAGACGTGAAGACATCGAGGCTGTCGAGGAGATTACTATTGGTCTCTATGCACAGCGAGGCCCATGCGAGGGCCTCATCAGTGAGGAGGTTAATGATAAAAAACACTTTCTTCCTGACTCTAGTAAACAAGGTCGGCTGCATCTGGAAATAAATCCAGCATTTATTAAGGAAGCCTCTTGTTAGGTTGTGCTTCTGGAATCTGTAGTTCTATGACATTCCATGAACATACCTTCTCAGCTGTGGGGTAATTAAGCTGGCTGGGTGTGGTATTCTCCAGCCAGCCAATTCCCCTGGTGTGTTGCACATAAATATCAGCTTCTCTTGTGAGAGAATGCTGGTCATTTTATCACGTTTATTTATTATGTATTCTGTGTTAATCCCACTCTGTGCTTGGTGTTATGCATGTCTGGTCTGTAGTGTCTTTCTCACCTTCCCTGATGATGGTCTGGATACCTGTAGTCCCCGTCTGCATCACATACAGACCCCCTCTCCTCTTCCATTTGACATGTGTGGCCCCCAGACGTCTGATGTCTTATGTGTGTGTGTTGGATTTTTCTGTCACCCTAGAGTTTTGCGTTTATGCATGATGTGTGGTGCGTGTCTGTGCAGGTGGCCGGACATGTGTGTGAACAGTGTGGTGTTTGTTGGGCCTGTGCAGGTGCCAGACAAGGTGTATGAACAGTCCCATTCTATCTTGCATGCAAGTCCCTGCGGCCTTGGTGTGAAAAGTGCCATGTTGAGTGTCTGTGTAGATTTCCAGACACCAGGTGTGAACAGTCCTGTTCTGTGAATTGGTGTGAGCTGCATCCTGTCCTGCTGTGGACCATTTGCCATCCAGGGATAGGTAGGTCCCTAGGTTCCAGCGCAGGCTCGCCCTTATTGGGATGATCGCCCTGCTTGTAGGCAGGTTTTCACGGGGTGGTTGTCCTGTTGAAAGTAAGTATATGTTATGTCTGCCTGTGAGACCAATTCACAGTCCTACCTTGGTGTTCAGTATGCATCTTGTGTGTGCTTATGGCCAGGTTTATTTAGGAAGTGCAATCAAAGACAGAGCCAGGACCATGAGGAAGGAACTAGAGAAGGCAGGAACTAGAGTAGGCTGAGGTGTGCAGGAGAACTTGTTCAGCAAGCTGGATAGCACACTGGGGAGAGCTACTGACTGGAGTACAGGAGGTTGTGAGCTTCGAGCCCTGACATAGCCATTAGACTGAATGAACACCTATTCAGACTCTATTGAAGGTTTCAGTGTATATCTATCCAGTATAGATCCCACAAAATGTTACATTCATTCGTACATGTTATTCACATACACTAACTAGTCCAAGCTGAAGGGTAGGCTCCACTTCTTATGACAAATGTAATCCTACTTCTTAGGAGCTGGGATCAGGGAACAAGGCTGAGGGTTACTGAGAAACAGCCAGTACTTTTCGCATGGGGGAAATACATTTTATTCCTTGTTCAAACTATTCCCTCTTTTCAACAGGGTGCATAATAAACTTGAATTATATATGTTAGATCCCAATTTTACGTGATTGGAGAAGCACAACATGCTAATTTAAAGTTCTGTCTCCAAATTCTGTAACGACATCACCATGGGGAAATATTGGATTGTTATATAAACAACTTTAAAGGGGTTGTCCCGCGAAACAAAGTGTGGGTAAGTACTAGGGATGAGCGAACGTGTCCGTTACGGACACATCCGCACCCGGACACCGGCTTTGCCGAACACTGCAGTGTTCGCGCGTAAGTGTCCGGGTGCCGCCGGGGGGCGGGGAGATGCGCGGCGGCGCGGGCGGCAGTAGCGGGGAACAGGGGGGAGCCCTCTCTCTCTCCCTCTCCCCCCCACTCCCCGCCGCACCCCCCCGCGCTGCCACGGCGGCCCCCGAACTTTTTCGCCCGAACACTGAAGTGTTCGCAAAGTTCGGTGTTCGGGCGAAAAAGGGGCGGAGCCGAACGTGTTCGCTCATCTCTAGTAAGTACTTCTGTATGGCCATATTAATGCACATCATGCATTAATTATGAGCCATACAGAAGTTATTCACTTACCTGTTCCGTTGCTGGCGTCCCCGTCTCCATGGTGCCGTCTAATCTTCAGCGTCTAATCGCCCGATTAGCCGCGCTTGCGCAGTCCGGTCTTCTCCTTTGCTGAATGGGGCCGCTCGTGCCGGAGAGCGGCTCCTCGTAGCTCCGCCCCGTCACGTGTGCCGATTCCAGCCAATCAGGAGGCTGGAATCGGCAATGGACCGCACAGAAGCCCTGCGGTCCACCGAGGGTGAAGATCCCGGCGGCCATCTTCACAAGGTAAGTATGAAGACGCCGGACCGCGGGGATTCGGGTAAGTACTATCTGGTTGTTTTTTTTTATCCCTGCATCGGATTTGTCTCGCGCCGAACGGGGGGGCTATTGAAAAAAAAAAAAACCCGTTTCGGCGCGGGACAACCCCTTTAAGAATCGTTTGATCGTGCTCCTATAACAAGCAAATACTGCAAATACGGTGCAGACATTGTCTCTTCATTCACACAAAGTACACTGAATAGATTGATTGATAATTCAGCAAGTGAAATATAAACAGTAATCTGTACCTTTACTCAAAACACCAGATGGAAGAATAAACACAGTAAGAATAAAAATCCTACCCACCACGATTTTGTGTTTGGTGTCTACCGTCCAGAGACCTCGACAGAACTTAGAACATTCCACATGCCCGCATTCTCCACCAAAATTGTTAAAGTAATCAATTTGGGTGATATTATTTTTTCGATGCACTGGCGAAGAGTACAATAAGAAACACTCCAGTCATAAACGTAACGAAATCCCCACTATTTCACAAAATCTGCAACTGCGCTGCATTCTGCGGACTAATTCTGTCCCATATTCTCACACGGCTGAGAAAATCGCGTGAGATTTATAAGCTGCGAGACACACGAATATGAACTCCATTCTTTTGAAATTGTGGCACGTTTTATCTTGTGCATGCTCTCGCATTGCATCACCCATTGTATCCAATGGGGCCATTGGCAGCAGCGCACCACATGTGATGCGATGTTTACCCATTGAAAACAATGAAATAACCTTTGCGATCCTCTGCCGCGGTGCAGCGTCGTTACTTCCCCGTAGTGATGCAAGGCGGTTTTGGCATAAAAACGCCTCTCATTCGTGGGAAAATGACATGTTGGTGAACGCGATATCGAGCCATGATTCACAGCTCGATATCGCACTCACCCATGTGAAGTTAACCTGACGCCGTATTTACACGAGCAAGAACTATATGGCGCTTACACACTTGTGAGTTTGCCTGTGAGTGTGATGAGTCTTGCGAGAAAAATGCATCGCCGAATGTGCGATTTTCACGAGTGATAAATTGCATTTTTTTTCTATAGGAAAAGTAAAACTTACATTACGCTCACATGAAAAAAATCGTACTAGCATGCCCGTGGGATGTTTTTTTTTTAACTGCTTAATCCCTTAATGACAGCGAATACGCCTTTTGGCGGCCTCATCGGCTGGGCCTTATTCCACACAGCCATCAATGGACGGCCTCACTGTGGAATAAAGCCCTGTGGTCTGTGAGGCTGACAGCTCCCTGCTAATGGAGATAGGTAAGACTCTGGAGCTGTTATGAGGGGCCGCGGTATCTGCTGACCCCCAGTCACTCGATCGTCATTCTCCACCGGAGAACGGCGATCACATAAAAGTTAAAAAAAAGTTAAAGTTTCAGCATCCCCCATTGATCACATCCATGAGGGGAGCTGATTATACTCATCTCCGTCCTCCACATTATCCCGAGGCGTTCTGGTCCTTCCAGGCTGTTACGCTGCCTTCTGTGTATGCAGGGAGATGTCTCCGGGAACCGCTTTATCTGCGAACCTTTCCCTGGCCTCTGCACACGCGCCCGTCGCCAAAATGGCGGACGCATGCGCAAAAGCCGTGGACGCCAGGGTAATTTAAAATCTCCCTGCTCCTTGCTCCCCAACGTAGCTGAGAGCCCGTAGATTTCACGGGATGGGGGGGGGGGTGCGGTATGCGGTACCTGGTCATCTGAGCACCGTTATCCAATGGATAACGGCGATCATGTAGAAGGAAAAATCAGATCTGTGAGGGGCAGTGAAATTACTTACCTAAGGCCTCCAGCGATGCCCCCTGATGGGATGTTTATTAGAGATGAGCGAGCGTATTCGCTAAGGGCAAATACCTTTCGCAAGTACCTGCCCGCTCGTCTCAAAAGATTCGGGTGCCGGCGGGGATGAGCGGTGAGTTGCAGTAGTGAGCAGGGGGGAGAGAGAGAGATCTCCCCCCATTCCTCCCCCGCCCCCCGCATCTTTTGAGATGAGAGGGCAGGTACTCGCGAAAGGCAATACTCGCTCAAGTATTTGCCCTTAGCGAGTACGCTCGCTCATCTCTAATGTTTATCCATGGACCTTCCCCAGCTTCTGTGCATGTGCCTGACAGCAAAATGATGGACACATGCGCAGGAGCCGGGGAGCCCGGGAAATTTAAAATCTCCGTGCTCTTGCCTACCGAAGGTCGCTGAGAGCCTGGAGCAGTGACCGGGCCGAGGTGAGCGGTCCTCAGTCATGTGATAAAAGGTAGCTATCTACCCTACGCTGGTCTTACAGAATCTGATACGTTTGATCAGCGGTAATACATGGATCGATCAAATGCCTTGGATTATACAATTCCGCTCACATTAGCGGGTCGGAATTACGTAATCCACTCAGAGAAAACAGAAGGCAGCAGGTTCTACTTCACTGCAGATATCCGCAACATAGAGCCCATTGTGCTTTATGGTCGGGGGTATACATTGTGTGTGGGCTGTGGGTACCCGCGTCATTGCTAGGCGGCAGCGTGGGAAATACCAAAAAAAGGTGTTGTGCGCATGACCGCCTGTGTGAGTACGCAGTTATGCGCAGTACATTACGCAGCCGTACACAGCGCCACGGCTGGGCTCACAGCTGGGATCTGCAGCAGATTCCACCTACGGCTGTGTGAGCCCGGCGTTATTCAGATCGCTACCTGTAATATGTAATTTACCAGAAGCCCCGGGAACGCTCGCCTTCCTGCAGTTCCAGGAGCAGCTTGTTGAGCGCCTTCTGTGTGAGACCGCCGCACCTCACAGAGCGCCACTTTCTACACCCCATCCCTGCTGCTGTGGTCAAGAAACCCCCCCCCCCCCCATAAAAGCATGGGAGGAAGAGGTATACCCGGTTTTATTGCCCCATGTGCCCATCCCAACCAGCCTCTGTAATTACCCGTCTTCGGACATACCACACAATTCATATTATTACTTTTGTTTAAGATTTAGAGAACACCAAAAAGGAGGGGGGGGGGGGGTATTTTTAGGGAGTCCATTGGGACTTGGAATGGGACCTGGAATTTGTGCCCTGCAATGCAACGGGTGTTCCCTCCATTGCAGGCTGAGCCGTGTGACCAGTAAGCAGATTGGGGCCACTGGAACACGGAACAAACAGGGGTACACTGTGCAAAACAAAAAGCGGTTATAAATTTAAACAAGTTCCAAAAAAATTAAAATCATAATTTATCCCTTCTGCTTTGCTTAGATTCATTCAACAATTGTGGGGTCAAAATACTCATGACCCCCCTAGATGGATTCATTAAGGGGTCTAGTTTTCAAAATGGGGTCATTTGTGGGGGTTCTCCATCGTTTTGGCCGCTCAGTGGTTCTACAAGTGGGCAATGGGGCCTAAATCACCTTCATGCAAAACGTCTGTTCTGACAGCCACCGGCTGCTCCTTTCGGTTTGGGCCCTGTTGTGCATCCAGACATAAGATTAGGGCCACAATGGGTATGTCTCTGAACACGGGACAAACAGGGGGATCCATTTTGGGGTGCAAATCCTCATTTTCATATGCATTATAGGTTAAAAAAAAAAACAACTGCTTTTAAAATGACAGATTTGCAAAGATAAGACGTTATTATTTTCTCCTCTAAATTGCATTGACTCCTGAAACAACCTGTGGGGTCAAAATCTTTCAGACCCCCTCAGTGATACATTAAGGGGTGTACTCCTTAAAGTGGGGTCATTTGGGGGGTCTCTATCATTCTGATAACTGAGCCTTTGTGATCTTGGCTTTGTGCAGGAAAACAAAATAATGTTACATTTGTACGTCTCCTAAATGGTTAAAAAATCTAAAGTTTTTCCCATGTGCTTCCAGAATAAAGTAAACAGATGGGAATCCATATCTTATCAAACATTTGTACGCTGTGTTCGCACAGATTTGAGATGTTGCAGTTGAAAATATGAAAAAAATGATGATGCTTTTTACTTTTTCCCAATATTGGAGCTTTTAATAAATATACATAAATTCTGTCTATTTTTACCGCCTAAATGAAGTACAAAATGTGGGGAAAAACCATCAGAATCCCTGGGATCTGCAGAACCTTTACGGAGTTATGCTATGTTAAAGTGACACATGGCAGATGTCCAGCAGGTGGCGCCGTCACTAAGGCGTAAACCGTATAGGAGCGCAGCACCGGCAGGCTGGTTATTCGCCGCCTGAACTCCTCCGCAACGTCTAAGTGACCAATTGTAAAAAGCTGGAGAAGATACTACAAATGTCGGTGTTGCCATAGCAACCAATCCGGTCCCAGCTTTAGTTTTACTGCCGCAGACTTAAAAATGAAAGCAGTGTTCTGATTGGTCGCCTGATTGACGTAACCAAGAGCTGCTGAGGAACTACAGATTCCAGCATGCAGTTGGCAGTGCCGCCTCCGGTCTCCTCACACACGGCGGGGACACGAGCGGCCCGCCACCAGCAGACCCCTCGTTCCCGCGGCCGCCGAGTGTCAGCAGTGCCCCCGACTGGAGGGGAAGTAGGCGGGGCCGGTGACGTCACATGAGACGGTCCCGCGTGACGTCACGGCGTACGGGCGGGAGTTGTGAAGCCGGCAGCGGCGGGTGTGGAGATGCCTGAGCTGCAGCTCTGCGGGGTCAGCGTGGACTTCCCGTTCACTCCGTACAAATGTCAGGAGGATTATATGTGCAAAGTGCTGGAGTGCCTGAAGAAGGTGGGGGCGCTCTAACTGACTAACTAGAGCTAGGAGGGGCTAACACGTGGGGGCACGGGTGGGAGGGGCTTGCACTAGTGTGGCACAACTGGGTGGGAGGGGCTTATATTTAGGGGGACACATTCGGAAGGAGCTTGCAGTTTCGGGGCACAGTTAGGAATGTCACTAGGAGGACAGTGGGAGGGGCTTACATTAAGGAGACAGATATCTTGGGGTGCACAGAGCAGAGGGGGGCCTCCATGCTGGAGACACAGCTGAGGGGGTGCTGCAGGGGGGTCTTGTGCTCTGGAGTTACACGGCTCACAGTGACGTGTTAGAGAAGCCGGCTGGGAGGAGCTTGCACTAGTAGTACACATGGGAGGAGCTTGCACTAGGAGAGGCACGGCTGGGAGGAGCCTGAACAAGGGGCAGCTGGCTGGGAGGAGCTTGCACAAGGAAGAGAAGCTGGGAGGAGCTTGCACAAGGCAATGTACATTTGGTGCGGGTGATGTCCTGCGGTGGGAGGGGTTTGCTGCGGTGGGGGTGGGGTTGCAGCGGCGGGAGGGGTTTGCAGCGGTGGGGAGGTTTGCTGCGGTGGGGGGGGTTTGCAGCGGGGGGGAGGGGGTTGCAGCGGTGGGGGGTGTTGCAGCGGCGGGAGGGGTTTGCAGCGGTGGGAGGGGGAGGTTTGCTGTGGTGGGGGGGGTTTGCAGCGGGGGGGAGGAGGTTGCTGCGGTGGGAGGGGTTTGCAGCGGTGGGGGGTGTTGCAGCGGCGGGAGGGGTTTGCAGCGGTGGGAGGGGTTTGCTGCGGTGGGCGGGGTTTGCTGCGGTGGGGGGGGGGGTTTGCAGCAGTGATGGGTATTTTGTTAGATTTCTCCGGTCTTTCGTCCCCACTAACGTTTCCCTTCTGTTGCAGGGAGTGAACGGCATCCTGGAGAGCCCGACGGGCACCGGGAAGACGCTGTGCCTCCTCTGCGCCGCGCTGGCCTGGCGCCAGCATTATAAAGATAACATCACTGCACAGAAAATCAAAGAGCGCATGAATGGCGCAGAGTTGTTCCCGCAGCGTCCGACCGCAGACTGGGGGAGCGGAGAGACCGGGGCGCAGAGCTCCGCTACCGGTGAGCCTTCTACCAACAGACGTGGTGACGCTGCGGTCGTATTGTCGTCACTTCATACGGCCGCACGCTCACAGGACGGTTTTACAGCGTTTTAATTCCTTCCTGTTTCCAAGATCTTTTCTTGCTGTCAGTGAATGGAAACAATCGTTGCCTTCACACACGATTTACATGCGGTGCGATTTTTCTTTCAGAGCGACAGCATAACATCAAAAAATCGCAGTTCGTCCTCGTTTTTTTGGCGCTTCTGTTCAAGAGTCAATGATTCTTTCCTATGGGTGCGTGAAAAAGGACCCATAATATTCGCGGGGGCCGCACACACGCAGATACAGACTGTGAAAAAACTCATCACGGGTCCTACTCCTGTCTGGGTCACGGATGGGAATTAGAACATGTGCGGGCCGTGCAGGTCCTTCACACGGGGCGACGCGGCATCACTGCGAGAAAATCGCTGTGACAACGCATTGGTGCTCCGTGTGATATTGTGATTTTGTAGCACCACTTGCAAGGATTTTCGGGGGGGTGGGGGGGTGTTGAAATATAAGCCCAACCCTGAAAATAAGCCCTAGCTGCAGGAAGAAAAAAAAATCACCTAAAAAGTTCTGTCCGGCTCTACCGCAGCTTCTCCCGGTCCCCAGCACTGGTCTTCATCATCTCTTCTGGGCTGGGATTGAAAAATCCCCGCCTCCTGGAAGTGCTTCCTCTGATTGGTTGATGCATAGCCAATCAGAGACAACTGTCACAGGTCTGCACCTTGCAGTGCGATCGCAAGGTACCAATGGGTTCCCATGGGAGTTGGAAGCCTGACCAAGGCCTGCATGTCTGCCACGTAACTCAGCCTATTAGACCCGCCTACGTAAGTAAGGCCGCGTACGATCGCATCCATTGGTTCAGAGCCCGCCATATGGTCCCACAGCTGAGGGCTTGTTACATTGTATCAGTCTGGACCATCCTCTGCCATAGACCCCAGACTGATACCTGTGACCTGCACTTGGAAGAGCTCTGTGCTGCCGCTGGGCTCCCCGCACAGAGGACTGTCTGGACTGGATGCAACTGTAACGAAGCCTCAGCTACGAGAAGTACACAGTGATTTTAATTTGTTTACCGTTTCTATATTTTACAAGTTCATTCGGTCTTCAGAACGCTTTCCCATCTCAGCTCTTTCGTCTTTCTCATGCAGCGTACTACAGCGACATCCCGAAGATCATCTACGCATCCAGAACGCACTCTCAGCTGACGCAGGTTATAAGTGAGCTGAAGCAGACCACGTACAGGTAACGCGCTGACCAGGGGAGGAGGGGCAGAGCGCCAGGTGCTCGGGGTGGGGCGGCGGGCAAACAGTCTCACCTATATGACTAATCAGCCGGTTGTCAGGTGCTGGCGGTCTAGCACGCCGGCTCGCCATAGTGGCGTAACTAAACGGGAGAATTCTTCAATATTGATGGAATGCGACCAACGAAGTCGATAAATTGTTAAACCGGCACTTAAAAGAAAGGGCTCCAGAGTAGGTAAGGGTATACAAAAATATACTAACCATTCCTCGCCCCCCCCCCTCTGTGCCTTCTGGCTCCCTTCGCTTCCGTCTCCGCGATGATGTCATGTTCGCACTCATGTGACTGCGGCAGCTAATATAGGAATCAAAGCTCAGTTTTTCTGACACAGAGCGCCAAATCCTCTACGTAGATGTAAACCAGATTCTGCATGCTTGTGGATGCCACAAGGGGGCGCTCACAACGTGTCGGATTATGCAGCGATCATTGATGAGGTATTCCACAGACCGAATAGTTTTTTCAGATTTTCAACCATCTGCTTGATCGGTATAAACTGATAGATCATGAGGTCAGACTGCTGGGACCCCCACCATTCCTGAGAACGGGGGTCTGATTGTTCTCCATGGAACAGAGTGGGTGCATTTCAATAAGAGCGCCAAAGATTGCTTAATGCAAAGCAGGAAACAAAGCCCTTCGCAATCTCCACTCTGTCCCTTGGAGATCAACACAACTCGTATTTTTGGGATCAGGGGGGGTCCCAGTAGTTGGACCAGAGGGGGTCCCAGCAGCAGTCGGATCTGTCAGGTTTCACCTATCCAGTGAATGGATGAAAACATAATCTAAGCTTTTGGTCTCTGGAATACCCCTAAGGGGAACGTTCACAAGGCAGGATTCAGTGCAGAATGTTCACTCTGACTTCTGCCTCTAAAACCGCGTTTTTTGCCGCGGATCCGCGCAAAGATTTAGCCAAGCTGCCATGGAACTCCCCATGAAATCAGAATACTGACCCTTCTGGACTGAGGTCGATGGTGGCATCTATGATAGACACCCAGGTATCTAGAAGAGAGGAATATCAGAGCCGCATAATTGTGGAAATGGGGTTCCTGGATAAAGACCACGGAGGCGGAGGACAGAGGATCACTTCTCCGGGGAGCTTAAACCCTTCACATTAAATGAGGCAGAGGAGAGGGCGGATGGAAGGAAGACGTAACGAGAGAGAGGGAAGAAGAACAGAATCTAGAAGAAAGGATAAGAAGTAGAAAAGCCCCAGCCGCAACCAAATCACAGCCGGTGCTCTTCACCCATCCCGGATAACCCAGGCGGGGTGTAAATACAATTTGTGGGAGATCGCTCTTCGGCTGGTCCTTCGTAGCCCAAATGAAATCTCTTTGGCCCACCCAAGAGGTGCCGGACCTATTTGAGGAAAGGGGAAGAGCAGGGTCCGGGAACCGTCACGGGGCCGACCACCCACCTACTGAAGCAAGCCCCATATCAGAAGGAACATCCCTAAAAACAAAAGGCTCATAACTGTTAAACCAGAGCAGATATGTGTCAAGGCTCAAAGCTGTACGTTTATAATTAAGCACCACCAGTGTGATAATCCCCGCACGGACGTCACAAATGACTGTCGCCACCCGGGAAGCTGCTGCGAATAAAGGAGAGCTAAACGAAGATGCCCAGAGTGACTGGGCAGGGCAGATGAGGGGAAAGTCCGGGTAGTTGAGATTGGCATCTCCGTGTCATGGGCTTGAGAGGGCAAGGCGGTTCCTTCATTAGGAACAGTCAGTTGTAGAGCCGATATCCGCCGGACGCCCTACATGGGAAGGAGATTGAACAGCATGACGGAAAGAAACAGATTGTTACTCTTGCAGGGACAAGGAAGAGGATTGGGGCGAGCCCTGACCTCCACCTGTGAGAGGTTGACGAGGCCTAGATGTAGCTTAATCTTATTTTAGCGGTCCTGTATTCTTGGGCATCAGTTTGTAATAAGATTTGTTAAAGGCCCGCTGTGGGGACACCAATTCTTCCACTTTGGTTAGACGTATATCCAAGGCTCATAATGCGCCTTCGAACAAAGAAAACCGCTGAGACCTAGAACCAAGCTCTGCTTTAACTGCAGAGAAGCCTTCTGTCTAAGCTCTGTCCTCTGGATTCCAAGTCCTTTTTTGCAGGTAGCTCACGAAGCAAGGACCACATATTCGGGGGCAGGAGAATCCGCTTCTATAGGGGGGTCAGGAGGAGAAGCGGGTGCAAGGACGGTGCCATAAGAAGAGCTGTGGGTTTGCATGGCTTACCTCCATGGAAGGTACTTGCTGGGGAGGACAGGCAGGATAGATCCCCAGCAACCTCAGTCTCCACAGAATCAGGCTGGGTGTAGGGAGGTTTAGCTTCCCCTGGTCTGGGTAGGTACGACCACTCTTCTGCATGGGGAGATAGGAGAGATCTTGCACTTCTGTCGGCTGCAGCAAAGTCCCGCCACCACTACCACCAGCATGGGTCTACCGTCAAGATCAGGGAAAGTCTGCCCGCCAACAGCGGGGTCATGGTGGCATACCTCTGCTCCCGTTTCGAGGGAGCAGATGGCGCCGTGTTGGTTTCATGGCCCTGTTGCAGGTCCGACACAGGGGAGTGCAGGAACCGGGGGATACCGGCCTCTGAAGTGGCGATGGGGAGTCCTCTTCTCGATGATTTCGCCTTCCCTTCTGGTACTTCCTAGAGCAGTAAAGAGCGGGTGGTTCATGCCAGGTGAGTAGTCTGGTGGCGTCTGTCCCTGAAGCTCAGGAGAAACGTGTCCTTACAGCGCCATGTCCAAGTCACACCCGTTTGGTAGGGATTTCCGCATGGATTTTGATGCAGATCTGCAGCAGATTTCACCCTTTGAATTGAAATTAAGGATTTTGATGCATTTTTTGGCATAGATTTTTGCACCAATTCCCTGGTGAACGTACCCTTAAAGGGAGCCCCCATAAACTGAACGTATGGACTGACAGCAGCTGACATGCCTAGTCCAGGGAGGTGAGTCTTAGGCTAGGTGGACACTTGCTATTATGCCAGTTGTGCCCAAGACACTGAACACCCATTCGCCTGCTGTCCGGTTTACACTGACACTGCACATCCATGAATCGGACGAGAATAGGACATGCCATGGGTTTCTTTCACACGGACCACCGGTCTTTACGGAAAACCGTAATAGCGCCGTGTGCTGTCGGTGGAATTACAAGGATAGCACATGGCCCCAAACACACTAGTGTCCCGGAGGCCTTCCATGTTGTTCCTACGCTGTAGGCTGTGAAAGCCGCTTCTGTGTGCCCCTAGTGGACTACTTGTGCACGTGCGTAGAATAAGAGGATTAGTTGACGCATTCTATGTAGTCCGCCAGGTGCATGCAGCGGCCGACATTGAGAGAATGGCAGGGAAGGTAAGTAGAAGACTCGCATCCTCGGAGTCAGCATGTCAGATACTATGACCCCTGAAGTGTAGCTTATGGGGGCTCTTAGGAGCTGTCCTATGCCTTTTTAAAGGGTTGTCCCATGAAAATAAGTTAACTCCTATCCATAGGAAAGGCTTAATTTGCAGATCGGTGGGGGTCCAACTACTGGGGTGCCACTAATCTCAAGAATGGGGGCTCTGAGCATCTGGCAATTTAGGCAGTGGCCGTTGCACATGGGCACCACCGCTCCATCGCTCCATTCCTTTCCATGGGACTGCCAGAGACTGCGGAGGACTTGAACATGACTATTTCTGTTGGTAGTATTGACTGATGTGATTGATTGCCTTCATTGAGGGATGCTTCGGACCTCCGTTCTTGGGATCAGTGGGGGTCGCAGTGGTCACATCTCCTCTGATCAGTAAGTTATCTAGTGGGTAAAGGAGGACTTCTTTTCATGGGCCTACCCCTTTAATTTTAATTAGAAAATTGTGTTCAGTGAGCTCCCCCTAGTGGTGGCTAGTATTATATACTGTGTGATTTAGTGTCTCATCATTTTCAAGATCTCTGCTTGCTATCAGTGAATGTTCCCAGTTGCCTGGTTGCAGCTCTCTACTCAGAACACGTTGCAACGAAATGTAATAGTAAAATAGTGTAAATCTATTTTCTCAGGCCTAAGGTCAGCGTCTTGGGCTCCCGGGAGCAGCTCTGTATCCATCCGGATGTCAGGAAGCAGGAAAATAACCACGTTAAGGTACAAATACAGAGTCTGGATTGCTGTCCTCCCGTTTTACATACAATTTAAAATGTCTTGTACTGTTCTTGCAGGTCCATATGTGCCGCTCCAAGGTGTCTACCCGCTCCTGCCACTACTATAATAATGTGGAGGGTAAGTGCTGCAGAGCGGGATCCCAAGGAAATTGGGGATAAAACTGGCTCCTTTTGTCTGTTCTCCCCTTTCTACATTGTTCACCCTTCTAGGGGCCATGTTCTACTCCCTGTTGTCATGTCACAGACCCGCAAAGTGTAAGGCGGAGGAGGCCTGCGACCTGTGACACTCTTGCTTTTGCAGAACTACAACTGCCAGCATGCCCTTGGCCGCCATAGACCTGCTTGGCGTTTTCTTAGAGAGCTTTAATAACTCAGCATCCTTTATCCTTGGAATGAACAGTCGTGTCTCTGGGACGTAGTGCAAACTCTTACAGACTAACCCTGATTTGTGTCCTTAGAAAAGAGCACGGAGAGGGACCTCACCACTCCTATACTGGACATCGAGGACCTGCTGAAGAGCGGCACCAAGCACAGGTACTGCAGGAGCCCGCTTCATACCTGCCAGCCCCTGTCCATACACTGACGGCCCCTTTATTAGACCTCCATCTAGTAGTGTTGGACTTATTTGGCCTTCAGAAGCAGCAATTCGTTCCACAGGAATATCGGCCCCTGCGGACAGGAAGCTTCTTGTAGTTGCTGCAGATTAGATGGAGGTGCTGACATGTTCTGACCAGCTGACAGGAAGGGTCAGCGATTCATGCTGCTTGTGCCAAATTCTGACCTCCCATCAGCATGGGGCGACAGAAATCTGGATCCATCTGCCCAGGAGATGCTCTTTCGCTGCTTAGTGATACAAGTTTTGCGCTCCTTTGCCCGCTGGAGTCTCACCGTTCTGTTTCTGTTACATACAATATTGCTGGAACTGGTCTGCTGTTATAGCCCATCCGTGCGGAGGAACGGCGAGTTGTACATTCAAACACGTTAGTTGGAGCTCCAGCGTTGTATTCCGTCGACTGTTATAATGATTCCTGACATCCTCCTCCGACCCCTTTTGGTGACGAGTTGTTGCCATCAGCAGGATCTTCTTTTGCTGGATGTTTTCCTTCATTATGTCACTCTCAATATACCATTATATGAAACCCCCCCCCCCCCCCGCGGTTGGCAGTGAGACCCCGGCTGGTCTAACACCGATGACCATGACACAGAAAACTTATCACATGATTTTATGCTGCACTCTGGGGATAATTTCCATACAGGGAAGGGCGGATCGTGAGAGGGCCGGGGGCTCTAATAAAGTGGCCGGTCAGTGTATGTTCTGTTGGGGGGGGGGGGGTCCCGCTGTTATCCAATGGAGAGTTGCTGTAACTATCAGTTGTTGCTCTGATGGATTTCCTCCAAGTTCATTTCATGTCACCAAGGGTTTCACATCCCCAGAGAACAGCTGATTATGGTGCATTTTGCTATTGAGGAGTTTGTTCCGGTTTGGTCAGCTCTTAGGGAAGTGCTGCCCATGTTACATCCTCACTGACCCATCTTTATGTCTGCAGGACCTGCCCGTACTACCTCTCCAGGAATCTGAAACAGCAAGCGGACATCATCTTCATGCCTTACAATTATCTGCTGGACCCAAAGGTATTCCTTCTAGTTCTGTAACCTTACATGCATCTGCTGTATACTCTTAACGGCATTCCCTGTTCATATGTCCTATTAGGATATATGATTGTCATAGAGCAGGGTCCCCCGCTTGGGATCCCCCTCTGTGGCTGGAATGGGGAGATGCTCCATAAGAGCGGCACCCATTCTGGCAGACCTTGTGCTGTCCCTTATATTACAGGACGCCCATTCATCTAAATGAGCAACCTGTAATATCATCCTGACCCTGCAGTGGCTGCCGGGCTGCTGCTTCCTCCAGCAAATTCCGCTGTTTGCTGAGGATGCCAGGAACGGGGTGGTCAACTGTTCGCCCCAGGCCTTCTAGTCTGAAAGGGATTGCGTAGGTTGGCACAACACCTTTTAATTGGGTGGATTCTTTTTTTTTTTTGCACAGTCCTATTGTTTTACCCGAGATGAGCGGGGTCTCAGAAGTTACTGGCGTCCACTCATCTCCTCCCTTCATAGAACTACGGGTCCTTCTACGCAGGAGGACTGTTGGACGCCTCGGGGATAATCGCTCCTGTACTTTCACACAGGAGCGAGTATCTCTCAGTGAGTGGAGGCAGAGCTGACTGGAGGTCATTCCAGCTGCCGACCTT
The DNA here is from genome assembly GCF_035609145.1 of Eleutherodactylus coqui. Classification (NCBI taxonomy): domain Eukaryota; kingdom Metazoa; phylum Chordata; class Amphibia; order Anura; family Eleutherodactylidae; genus Eleutherodactylus; species Eleutherodactylus coqui. The sequence continues at coordinate 12,378,491 of NC_089849.1, forward strand.
CATAGATGAGCGACAGCCCGTTTACACGGATTTATACGGCTGCAGAAACTGAATGATGAACCAATTATCGTTCGTTGTTCAGTCGCTGCCATCACTTACATTGAACGATTATCGTTCAGATTCGCGCAAACCAGTGAGAATCTAAACAATGATTGGCCGGTGTAAAAGGACCCAAGGCTGTATTCACACGGCCGATTGTCCCATGTGAGTTCTGTCCGATTCTGAGATGGACTGAACTCATGCGGGATATTAACCAATTCATTGAAATGCGTTAAATCACCCAAGCGGTTCTTCTCTCGTACCGATAGTCCGAGTTTGGAAACTCTCTACTTGTTCTATTTTTGTGCGATTCTTGTTTAGGACTCGGCCATTATTTGCTGTATATAAATCGTATTGCAGTCCTGTGCCACACGACCAGCATGCAAGTGTGATACATTTTTCATGCATGTCACTATGAGGCCATCCACAATGTCATTACGTACTGACTGCGTGCCGCGCACATATATCTCACAGCCTGCACACTGAGAGATACGCTCGTGTGAGCCCGGCCTAATACAGCTGAGGGTTTGCTACAATCGTATCCATTTCAGATCCCATCAAGTAAAGAATACACAATTCTTGTTTTGCAGAGTCGTAAGGCGCATAACATTGATCTGAAAGGCACGGTTGTGATCTTTGATGAGGCGCACAATGTGGTAAGTCGTCTCTGGCATCCATCCATAATGGGCGCAGACCTGGAGTTTTCTTTACGGCTCACTTTTGTCTCTTTCTTCCCAGGAGAGAATGTGTGAGGAGTCGGCTTCCTTTGATCTGACGCCGTATGACTTGGCTTCTGGGATTGATGCTATGGACCTGGTGATTAAGGAGCTCACAGACGACCTGGAGCAGAAGCATATAAGCGCACAGTTCAACATGGAGGCCGCCAGTTCAGGTAAGCTTCAAGATGCGGGGTAAAGAATGGAGGTTTTCAGTCTGGTTGCCTTGCATGCCGTTCTCCCGGGTTATGTCTCCATGTGGTTGTCTTGCATGCCGTTCTCCCGGGTTATGTCTCCATGTGGTTGCCCTGCATGCCGTTCTCCCGGGTTATGTCTCCATGTGGTTGCCTTGCATGCCGTTCTCCCGGGTTATGTCTCCAGGTGGTTGCCTTGCATGCCGTTCTCCCGGGTTATGTCTCCATGTGGTTGCCTTGCATGCCGTTCTCCCGGGTTATGTCTCCATGTGGTTGCCTTGCATGCTGTTCTCCCCGGTTATGTCTCCATGTGGTTGCCCTGCATGCCGTTCTCCCGGGTTATATCTCCATGTGGTTGCCTTGCATGCCGTTCTCCCGGGTTATGTCTCCATGTGGTTGCCTTGCATGCCGTTCTCCCGGGTTATGTCTCCATGTGGTTGCCTTGCATGCCGTTCTCCTGGGTTATGTCTCCATGTGGTTGCCCTGCATGCCGTTCTCCCGGGTTATGTCTCCTTGTGGTTGCCTTGCATGCTGTTCTCCCCGGTTATGTCTCCATGTGGTTGCCCTGCATGCCGTTCTCCCGGGTTATGTCTCCATGTGGCTGCCTTGCATGCCGTTCTCCCGGGTTATGTCTCCATGTGGTTGCCTTGCATGCCGTTCTCCCGGGTTATGTCTCCATGTGGTTGCCTTGCATGCCGTTCTCCCGGGTTATGTCTCCATGTGGTTGCCTTGCATGCCGTTCTCCCGGGTTATGTCTCCATGTGGTTGCCTTGCATGCCGTTCTCCCGGGTTATGTCTCCATGTGGTTGCCTTGCGTGCCGTTCTCCCGGGTTATGTCTCCATGTGGTTGCCCTGCATGCCGTTCTCCCGGGTTATGTCTCCATGTGGTTGCCCTGCATGCCGTTCTCCCGGGTTATGTCTCCATGTGGTTGCCTTGCATGCCGTTCTCCCGGGTTATGTCTCCATGTGGTTGCCTTGCATGCCGTTCTCCCGGGTTATGTCTCCATGTGGTTGCCTTGCATGCCGTTCTCCCGGGTTATGTCTCCATGTGGTTGCCCTGCATGCCGTTCTCCCGGGTTGTGTCTCCATGTGGTTGCCTTGCATGCCGTTCTCCCGGGTTATGTCTCCATGTGGTTGCCTTGCATGCCGTTCTCCCGGGTTATGTCTCCATGTGGTTGCCTTGCATGCCGTTCTCCCGGGTTATGTCTCCATGTGGTTGCCCTGCATGCCGTTCTCCCGGGTTGTGTCTCCATGTGGTTGCCTTGCATGCCGTTCTCCCAGGTTGTGTCTCCATGTGGTTGCCCTGCATGCCGTTCTCCCGGGTTATGTCTCCAGGTGGTTGCCTTGCATGCCGTTCTCCAGGGTTATGTCTCCATGTGGTTGCCCTGCATGCCGTTCTCCCGGGTTATATCTCCATGTGGTTGCCTTGCATGCCGTTCTCCTGGGTTATGTCTCCATGTGGTTGCCTTGCATGCCGTTCTCCCGGGTTATGTCTCCATGTGGTTGCCCGGCATGCCGTTCTCCCGGGTTATGTCTCCATGTGGTTGCCTTGCATGCCGTTCTCCCGGGTTATGTCTCCATGTGGTTGCCTTGCATGCCGTTCTCCCGGGTTATGTCTCCATGTTGGTGCCCTGCATGCTGTTCTCCCCGGTTATGTCTCCATGTGGTTGCCCTGTATGCCGTTCTCCCGGGTTATGTCTCCATGTGGTTGCCTTGCATGCCGTTCTCCCGGGTTATGTCTCCATGTGGTTGCCCTGCATGCTGTTCTCCCCGGTTATGTCTCCATGTGGTTGCCCTGTATGCCGTTCTCCCGGGTTATGTCTCCTTGTGGTTGCCTTGCATGCCGTTCTCCCGGGTTATGTCTCCATGTGGTTGCCCTGTATGCCGTTCTCCCGGGTTATGTCTCCTTGTGGTTGCCTTGCATGCCGTTCTCCCGGGTTATGTCTCCTTGTGGTTGCCTTGCATGCCGTTCTCCCGGGTTATGTCTCCATGTGGTTGCCCTGCATGCCGTTCTCCCGGGTTATGTCTCCATGTGGTTGCCTTGCATGCCGTTCTCCCGGGTTGTGTCTCCATGTGGTTGCCCTGCATGCCGTTCTCCCGGGTTATGTCTCCATGTGGTTGCCTTGCATGCCGTTCTCCCGGGTTATGTCTCCATGTGGTTGCCTTGCATGCCGTTCTCCTGGGTTATGTCTCCATGTGGTTGCCCTGCATGCCGTTCTCCCGGGTTGTGTCTCCATGTGGTTGCCCTGCATGCCGTTCTCCCGGGTTATGTCTCCATGTGGTTGCCTTGCATGCCGTTCTCCCGGGTTATGTCTCCATGTGGTTGCCTTGCATGCCGTTCTCCCGGGTTATGTCTCCATGTGGTTGCCTTGCATGCCGTTCTCCCGGGTTATGTCTCCATGTGGTTGCCCTGCATGCCGTTCTCCCGGGTTGTGTCTCCATGTGGTTGCCCTGCATGCCGTTCTCCCGGGTTGTGTCTCCATGTGGTTGCCTTGCATGCCGTTCTCCCGGGTTATGTCTCCTTGTGGTTGCCTTGCATGCCGTTCTCCCGGGTTATGTCTCCATGTGGTTGCCTTGCATGCCGTTCTCCCGGGTTATGTCTCCATGTGGTTGCCTTGCATGCCGTTCTCCCGGGTTATGTCTCCATGTGGTTGCCCTGCATGCCGTTCTCCTGGGTTATGTCTCCATGTGGTTGCCTTGCATGCCGTTCTCCCGGGTTATGTCTCCATGTGGTTGCCTTGCATGCCGTTCTCCCGGGTTATGTCTCCATGTGGTTGCCTTGCATGCCGTTCTCCCGGGTTATGTCTCCATGTGGTTGCCTTGCATGCCGTTCTCCCGGGTTATGTCTCCATGTGGTTGCCTTGCATGCCGTTCTCCCGGGTTATGTCTCCATGTGGTTGCCCTGCAGCCGTTCTCCCGGGTTATGTCTCCAGGTGGTTGCCTTGCATGCCGTTCTCCCGGGTTATGTCTCCATGTGGTTGCCCTGCAGCCGTTCTCCCGGGTTATGTCTCCAGGTGGTTGCCTTGCATGCCGTTCTCCCGGGTTATGTCTCCATGTGGTTGCCTTGCATGCCGTTCTCCCGGGTTATGTCTCCATGTGGTTGCCCTGCATGCCGTTCTCCTGGGTTATGTCTCCATGTGGTTGCCTTGCATGCCGTTCTCCCGGGTTATGTCTCCATGTGGTTGCCCTGCATGCCGTTCTCCCGGGTTATGTCTCCATGTGGTTGCCTTGCATGCCGTTCTCCCGGGTTATGTCTCCATGTGGTTGCCTTGCATGCCGTTCTCCCGGGTTATGTCTCCATGTGGTTGCCCTGCATGCCGTTCTCCCGGGTTATGTCTCCATGTGGTTGCCCTGCATGCCGTTCTCCCGGGTTATGTCTCCATGTGGTTGCCTTGCATGCCGTTCTCCCGGGTTATGTCTCCATGTGGTTGCCCTGCATGCCGTTCTCCCGGGTTATGTCTCCATGTGGTTGCCTTGCATGCCGTTCTCCCGGGTTATGTCTCCATGTGGTTGCCCTGCATGCCGTTCTCCCGGGTTATGTCTCCATGTGGTTGCCTTGCATGCCGTTCTCCCGGGTTATGTCTCCATGTGGTTGCCCTGCATGCCGTTCTCCCGGGTTATGTCTCCATGTGGTTGCCTTGCATGCCGTTCTCCCGGGTTATGTCTCCATGTGGTTGCCCTGCATGCCGTTCTCCCGGGTTATGTCTCCATGTGGTTGCCCTGCATGCCGTTCTCCCGGGTTATGTCTCCATGTGGTTGCCCTGCATGCCGTTCTCCCGGGTTATGTCTCCATGTGGTTGCCTTGCATGCCGTTCTCCCGGGT